>NW_026880834.1:0-33733 GCF_032173495.1 Musca vetustissima
TGCAGGTTGATATTTCTTGGCAACAGCATATCTCTTGCGTTTTGGATTTCGCAAAAATATGTTTCTTGTGCATTTGATTTTAGTTTTCTTGACGTTTTTTTTCTACTTGCATTTTTTAATCTTTGAAAAAATTGCAAGTCGCACACAAACACATCGTATTGCAAATGTGTTGCAAATAGTTTTCAGTTTGACACACAAACATGTTTGATGTTTTTCTTCGCTTTGTTGTTCGCTAGCATATCGAACAATGTAAACAAATCTCTGTTTGTATATTTTATCATTGCAGGTACTCACATATAGATATTTTGGTTCAGAAGAATGTGTTAAATATCAAAAGAGGCTTACTAATTTTTTTTATAAAATAATACAACAAATGTTGTCAAACTATTAATTTTTTTGAAAAATAATCTTTTGAGACCACCTGCCGTATCTACTATCATTCGATATTTATTACTTTTTATTACGAATTTATCTTATTTTACATTTTACCAATCTACGGAATTCAAACATGTCTTTTTTTTTTTTTTATTTCCATATCCATGTCATTTACATTCAATACTTACCCGTATCTTAACATAATCAATAACATTATCATTCTATAATCATTTGTGTGTGAATACATTTTTAAGCTGCTTTTTATTTCTGTGTGTGTGTTTTTTCAATAATTTGTATTTGGAGATGAAAAACAATTCACAGTGATTGAAAAAAATTTTACCTATATAAATAAATCAGCCGTGATACTTTGTATAGAAACAATTTTTTATACTTTCCACCATGTCGATCGGTTCATAACATACGCTCTTGCTCACGACTGCGAATGTTTTCAATTATCGCGAATGATAAAGTTACAACGAATGATGAATGATGAATGAATCTCTCGCGAATGTTCGCATTGTACGAAAAATTCAAGAACTATAAAATTTTGCTGCAAGCGTCGTCGATTCATTCTTTCGCGAGAATTTGTTGCTGAAGAACATTCCTTTGAAAAAACAAACTTAAAAACAACAACAAACAAAAATATCATAAAAAAGTAAACACACACAACGAATGAATGTGTGTGTAGCAGAAAGTGTGTGGAATAACAAAACACATGTCCAACAATTATTGAGTTCACGAACGTTTGTTGTTGCTGTTTTGAGCATTCGCGAGAATTCGGAGAGAATGTCAGAAAGAATTTCAACCGTGTGTGCGAACATTCTTTGGCGAATGCTCGTTTGGTAAAGAATTTATCGCCATAAATTGATTCGTAAAATGAGCCCAAACGAAAAGAATGTATTTTGAATCATTCGCGAACGAATTTTTGCACACCCCGCATAACATAGAATTACATTATAAATTTTCTTCTACTTACATATAGTTCGTTGAGTTCAAAAATTTGACTGGGAAACCCAACATACCAAAAACTGAACCTAAATTGAAAATATTCTGCGAATTAGTTTTCTAAAAGCAATCCGTAAAAACACTCAGTAGAAAAAGTCAGCGTACAAGATACCACTTCATTGCCTTGGAGGTAATTTTCCGATGTCGGATTCGTCGTTTTGGGCATCCCATAGGTGCTTTATTGGGTTCAGATCAGGGGATTGTGGCGGCGTTTTAAGCTGTGCTGGGGGTCATTGTCCTGCTGGAAGTAGTAGTCGTTATTTTCCCTTCGACGCCATCTAGAAAGCTTTTAAAATCTCTAGAACTTCTTAAAACGTTTACTTCTGTAACATCGAACTAAGAAAAGGCGTTTCCGTTTTTATTCATGTAACTACAATACTGGGAATCACCATTTTACTCTTTGTATGCAGACTTTTTCTATGTTGCTAACTAGCCTATTTTCATAAGAAAGAGTAGACCAATAGGATGTGCAAAGCTTGGCACATATCGGACATTTCGTTCGCCTTATATTGTATTTAAAAAAATGTGGACCATTTCTGGGGCAGGTACCAGAAGTACCTGGGACCAATGGGTCCCATCGATGATAGGCTTGGTAAAGATAATAGGTCGAGCTGTATGGTATTGGATTTTTAAACATTGTAAATTTTGCCTATTTGTGGGGGAGGTACCAGAAGGAGTGGAGCAGTGGGTCTCATATTCGGACTTGATCCAGGCTTGATAAAGATAATAGCTCGTGCAAATTTTGGTTGAAATCGGACATTCCATGAATGGATTTATAAATATTGTAAATTTTGACCATTTGTGGGGGAGGTACAGAGAGAGTGGACTAATGGGTCCCATCTTTGTACAAAATAGTTTGGTTCTAATTGCATATTCCGTTCGCATGATATTTCAAAATTAATTCTTAGCACAATTTTGACAATTTTGTGGGGGAGGTACCAGAGGGAGTGGGACGACATACTGAATAGTTTGGTTTTTTGGTTTGCATAGTCCATTGTCATGATATTTCAAAATTAATTCTTAGCACAATTTTGGCAATTTTGGGGGGAGGTAACAGAAGGAGTGGACCGATATTCCCTATCTTCGAACTTGATCTTGAAGAATATTACGATGGGCAAAGTTTGGATGAAATCATTTACTCCCTTCGAGAGTAATCGTGCCCTCCACCCTACTTTAAATTGTCTGAAACGGATTTGGTCCAAAGAAACCTGAGGTCTAAAACCAACATTTCGATGAGGCGTATTTTTGCCTCAAAGTGTATATACCCTCATTAGCCCTAGGGCCGAGGTTATAAAAACTTAAGAAGGAAGATGAGGCAAGGATTATAAAAATATTTCAAATTGGGAATATATACTGACAATTCTATTAACCACCAAAATCCGGGATTAATTAAACAATTTTTATGCTATGTCAAATCATCGACCGAAAATTTTCTGCAAAATTGTTTTTACCCACAAAGGATCCGGTACGAAAAATCAAACCTCAAATGGAGGGGCGACACCTACATGGGGCCTTATATCAAAAAATAGACATAGATAGAGCTCGAAATATTTGAGAGCTATGGATTTTTTGTTAATACTTTGCTACTTTTCTCCGATGTACGTTTTGGAATAATGGCATTGCCCCAATTTTTAATATTTTTATAATATTTGGTATCCACAATATAACTGTGTCTTCCAAATTGGCTCTAATTTCGTACGTTGGGTTCATATTCGCAGAAAATCTTCGTCCCAAAAATTATCAATATTGTCCCAAGTTTCGGGATAGTTGCCTCCCAATATTAGGTATTTGCTAGGTTAGGGGCAATTAAAAAAAAACTTGCTTAAATCTAGAATAGTAAAAACGATCAGATTTTTCTGAAATTTTTTCTTGGGAACATAACCGTTCGTTTGACTCGGAAGCTTGGGTACGTGTTATACCCGGTTCTACGATGAATACAAAATGGGTATAATTTTAAAGCTTATGAAAATACATTTCATTGAGTGGTGGTATGAAGGGTTATCTCAAAACGTTTGGGATCGGGTATAACTGGGTATCCGTACCCGACATCCGTTCAAATAACCGGATACGTTCCCAAATATATCTCCATAAGGTAAAAATACCTTCCTCTGGCAAAAAGTTGCAGAAAAATCTAATCGTTTTTACTAAACTAGAGTTGTTCAAAAATATATGTATATAAAATTAGTATAATTTTTGGGATACCCGACTTTGTACGGCAACTCCCAATATTTTTTGGAGTTTTGGGCACGTTTTTGTATTTTGTGGACTTTGTGCAAATTTTTCAACCAAAATGTGTGAAATTTCGTATTTTGGATTCTCATTGGGTCAAGTTTGGTGGGTGTACACCTAAGTCTGTTTTTACACGGTTTTGATATACGGTTTGAAAATTGAATATTTTTGATTTGAAATTTTATGTACTTAAAATTTTTTCGTCAAATTTAATTTTTGGCGAAGTATGTTCATATCACAAAAAAGTATTTATGAAAGAAAAAAGTCTGAAACCATCGATAGTATCGATAGTTTGCGAACACTAGCTTAAAGATTTAAGTGAATTCCCCTTTAGCGCATACAAACAATTTTTTCTGGTCAAAGCAAATGTGAATCGCACTAATTTAGGGGAATTCCCTTTATGTATAAAATCAATGTCTTTTTTTACACGGTTTTTTACACGGCTTCTTCTGGAGCCAATCTACCGTGTAAAAACAGACTTAGGTGTGTACCCCTTCCGCCTTACTAAATATTATCAGTATATGTCCTTTGTTTGTTATAGCCTCCATACATATAAAGGAACCACCATTTTGGGTATTTTAAGGATTTCGGTATATTTTAAGTGCAAGCCAGTTTTCCAACCTTTGTGTCTCTAGTTTTCCACTTTGTTTTCTCCTAACGGCAATTTACCATAGCATAACACCGTATATAAAAGACCCGATAGATTTTTGATATTTTTAGTATTATTTTTTTTTTCAAATTTAATCATGTGCTGACAATTTTAAAAATATATAAGATTATTTTATTATTTTTATTTTTCGATATGTGTAACACATTTTTTGGCCATAAATATTTATGTGCGTACACACACACACATACTCGTATGTGCATTTTTATTCAATGGTTATTACAATTCTCTTTTGTTTTTTATAATATTTGTATTATTTTTTTTATTATTTTCTCCCTCCATTATGATTTATGATTTTTATTGGCCTTATTCCAAATTATGAGCAATGCTCTGTGCTGTTCTTGTAATACTGGTATCGACGTAAAAAAACGAAAGAAAAAATCAGTTTTTGTTCTTTTATTCTTTGTTTGCCAACATTTTTGGGCGAACTGTTTGTTTTTAGTTGCTGTTGTTGTTGTTTGTGGCAAATGACAATGACTTCGTATTTAGGTTTTATAAAAATATACATACATATACATATATATTATTACATACACATGACCGAGATTTTCTTTATTTCGTCGTTGTTGTAGTGTTGCATTGTATTCGAGATGCTAATGCTGCATAAATGCAGCAGCAACAGCATCATAGTACGAACATCTTGTAAAAATGGCCTTAATTGCCTCAAGGGTTATGACAAAAATATAAAATTTATAGAAATGTTGGCGAAATAAGGGAAATTGTTTAAATTCAATTAGGTATTGAATATTTCATAGTTTAGGCAGAGTTGAGAGGATATTGGTATTATTTTTTAAGATGTGTTTTAAATAGTAAATCTATAAATATTTTATAATTTCATTTCAACTATTTAATAATAATTTTCTTTATTTCTATTTTAGGTGAGTGATGCTATTTCATATTGGCAGATTATGGTAAGCATAAAATCAAATATTTTGCTTTTTTTATTTTCCATAAAAAGTATGTAAACTTGTAGCCTAAAGTACACTTCCTAAGGTTATGATATTTTATTTCCATAAATTACTATTTAAGAATTAAAATAAAAAATCGACTTGATTATTTAAATTTCCTTAAAAAAACACAAATAAATCTTTTATAATACCAACAAATACTAATCTTAATTCGTAAACGATGCTGTAGGCCCATATTTCCATTTAGATTTCCATAACAATGGTCAACCAAACAACTATTTTGTTTTTCAAAAATTCTATAAACATTCAATCACCGCTAATTAAATTCCCACGCAATTTCTTGTTGGTTTGTCGTAAATATTAGTATTCATTCCAGAGTTGTTGTTTTTATGTCGTCACCTTGTTTTATTGTCATACCATTGCCATTTTGTTCGACAAATATTCGCCTCCAAAAATGGTTGGCGCAAAAAATGGAGGGAAAATTATTTGTGTCTGTGTTTGTCTGCTTTTTTTTCTTCTTTTCTTACAAAATTATGCAAATTTTTATGGTGATTGAATTTTGTACTTCCCATCTGTTTGTTTGGTTCCGGTAAAAGGGTTATTCAATATGGCATATAATTTAACTTCCAGTACGAAAAGAACCAAAACAGCTTGAGAATCAATAAAATAATAACTACTAATACCAAACCATCGGGACAAATGTGTACATGGGAACAGGCTCGAACTTCAAATACTATTAGAATGTATTATTGAAAATATAAATATATTCTTCAAAAATTAAACTCATTGTTAAAAAGTTGTTCGACCCGGCTAAACATTTTAGAACCTACGATATAGGGTTCGCTTTCAATTATCTAAAATCGGAATTTAGGAATACTAGTGATGAAGATCTGTTGACGTCTGAAAAAATCCCAAACAATACTGAAACGCGCTGTTTGGTATAGCCAACAGCTTCTGTTGGGAAGAGGAAGAAGTCAGCCAGGCTAAAGTCCTGTGAATACGGTGGTTGAATACGAGCATCGATGTGTGATCTAGTTGTTGTTGTAACAGCTTGTACTGATGTGTATTTATCTCAATCTTAATCTGGTTTTGCTTCTAACTCCAAGTTTATAAAGGCTGCGACCAGTATCGTTTGTGTCCAAAGCAGAGCTCCGATTTGCTCGATTTTACTCGCGAGTGAAAAATACTCCCGAGCGGGAGTAAGTAAAGAGTACGAGTTTTTGAAGGAGTATACTCTCCACTCTTTTATTTTGTTTGGGAATGCACGCGAGTACTCCTTGTTGAAGAAAAAGAGTGTGAGTGAAAACGTTCGAAACAGAGTAAGAGTTCACTCTAAGAGTGAAATCGAGTGGACAAATAAATTTGGTTGTTTGGTTATTTGTGTGTTGGTACTACACCAATTTTTTTTTTTTTTGATATTGATCTTTTGTGTGGTGTGGGGAGATAGATCATTACAAAAAACATAAAAGGACATTGATTATTTTGTTTGTTGAAAATGTTTACACATGGATGTACGAATAAAAATCTTATATGAAATGACTTACATAAAGAGAACGCAGAAAACGAGCTTGTTGATGCATGCTTTCCCAGCAGTACTGCAAACCAAACATCACAAAACAAACAAACAATGCACACAAACAACATCAAGTAAAACAACGGTATCACAAAAAAAAAATAATAAAAGAGTACTCGGCAAGAGTGTAATCTGCTCGATTTCGAGCGTATTTCACTCCCACTCGAAAACGAGCAAAGCACCTCCGCTCTTATTTGAGTGGCAAAGAAAAATAGAGTAAACTCTATTTACTTTTTCTACTCGCAGGAGTACTCCCGCTCGAATTCGGGCGAGTTTCACTCTTTACTCGAATTCGAGCGAGCATTTCGGAGCTCTGGTCCAAAGTGAAGATGGGGTTAGATGAATGGGCTTGGCTGTGCAGTTGAAAAGTGTAGCGTATCATGTGGACCATTACCATATGCCGGACAAATATTATTGACTGCGCCTTTAATTCAGTTATACCAAAACCACTCGGGTTTGTCGTGGTAGCTGCTGCTCTTCTGCTGCTATCCTAGGCGGGTAATCTCCGAAGATTGTATTGCGCATCCGTGTGAATACGACACATTCCTGCTCTGACATGCATAGGTGGTGGGTGCCTATCCATTGGATAATGATGTGTATGGCTGCTTGTATAACATCCAAGTAGGTATTGCATCTACAACATCTTCTGTTTTGACCCACAGGAAGGATCTTCGTCCACTCATGTAAGTGGTCTATTGGAGTCATGAGGAGACACACCCTGTTGCAGTCATCAGGGTGGCATTCTGGCAGAATTGAAGACTTTTCCATTGCGTTGCACTAACATTTGCGGACCACACTGGCACCGCATAGTTTATCACAGACCTGCCTATTGCAATTTATGTTGTTAACAAGGTTTCTTTGTCAGCTCCCCAAGTGCTGCCGGCTAGCGACTTGAGAACATTGATGATCTTATCGCAAATGGCTGTGGCTATCGAATGTGCACGGACGACTTAATAAGGCTATCGAATGTGACTCCTAAAACCTTGGGGTAATTTGTGGTCAAAATTGTGGTAGCGGCATCTCAGCTGTCCATAAACAGTTTCGACGTTTATTTAGTGCAGATATTTCCATATTCTTCGCCCGGAAAAAGTCAGTTATATCCACGATGCAAATATTTTGGACCCTGACGCCATGATCGTACAATCATACGTGAACATTTCGGTATTGGTTCTTTGGATGTTTTCATTGGGGGATTTATCTCTCGAGTGTTATCCATGGCAAGTTGATTTTGCTCCATAAAATCGCTTGTGATGAGCCGAACTATCATCGGACTCGACAATTTTACAAGATCATATTCTTCGCTGCTTCAATGTTTTCATTGGTCATTGACGTGCTCGGGCATCTAGGACATGCATCGTAATTTCTTTCGGTCTTCCTTAAACTTGAACATGACAAAACACTTGTGGCTATGACAAAACAAAAAATTACCTAAATCGAACACATTCAGCTAACAAATAATTTAACTATAAAGAACTCGGAATACTGAATTACAAGAAGATTGGTGTGCGTCTAGATCCACTAAAATATCTGTTCAACATAACCCAAAAGTTGAAAAGAATTCGAATAGATTCGGAAATATATATATATGAAGATTTATTGTATTAACAGATATGTCTGACAAATCATCCGCCACCAGAAGGAGAGGTCTGACAGGACTCATCTTCACACTTTGCGTATGCTTGGTAAATATAATTGGTTGTGCAAAGTTTCTTTCAAATCGGACATTCGTTTGGGCTAATATTGAATTTATATACATTAAAAAAATTCGAGGTAGCAAAAGTGTGGTACAAATCAGGCATTCCATTTGCCTTACATTGTTTTAAAAAATATTTAGTCCCACCTTTGGACATACATGGTTCCAGCAGTCAATATTAAGCCAATTTTAGGCTCCAAAACTCTCCGACGTGTCTGATAAATCTAATCAAAAACTCAACTCCTTTAAGTATACCGATAGGTCCTACAGAGGTCGCAAATGGCGACATATGTATCTTTTGGTAATGGTTGGTTAATATTTTGGGGATCAAACCGACCAAAACCTTGAACGTCACGAAATTTTACACATGGAAGCGAATCTGGCCATAGAATAAGTGTGGCTGTTTTGATGATAATCAGTCACAATTAACCGGTTCCAATCGATTTTGTGTGAACAAATGTCCGCAGGACATTGTTTACACATTGTTTATTGATATAAATAATATTAACGTATATACTCTAATTGGGGAGTTATACTAAAACATTTACAGGGGTCTTCATATTCTGATCATTTTAGTATTACCATTACCACACTAGAGGGAGCAAATGTTACGACATTTAGCCAAGATTCGGGAATTAGCTACGTAGAAAGTTGACGTTCAGTGGTAGTTGAGTCAGTCCATTGTCCAATTCTTCTCTTGGTTAAAACAGATTTTGTCTTCTTTATAGAAATTGTTCTGATTTTGGTTTTAGCTATAAGTATTTTCCGCTCCCAAACCAACTTTTATAACTCTTACAAAATATTCTTCTCTTTGCTTAAAATTCTGTTTATTTACCTTCTCCCCACTTCTCGGCACAGTTGGTTTAATGGAAGCCAGGTAGCCTTTATGTCTAGGCGTCAATACTCGATTCATATTCATGTAAATCGTTTTTTTCTCCAGCTCTTTTTTTTAAAAAGGTGTTAATTAAAATGGACTTACAAGTTGATGGTAGCAATGGCTGTGGCCAAAGCAATTTTCATTTTTTAAAATGTTTTGTGTATCTGTCTGTGTGAGTGTGTGTGTTTGTTCACCCGCTGTTTCCACTTGGATTCATTTGATGAGCTAGCACATTAAGTGGGTGGGTTGTTGAATGGTGTTTTATTTTTGCGGGGTAGGCGTTTAAATGATTCCATTAGCAAGACGAAGATGAAAAAAAACTCAACTCCATTCAATACGTTATACCAAAAAATTTTTATATTGAAAATGTATGAATAAATTAAATGTTAATGTTGTGATGTTAATTTCGTTTTGTTTCGTGTAATTGTAAACATTAAAAATGTAAATGTTATTGTTGCTGTTGGTTGTTGGTGTTATAGTTGTTGTTGTTATAAAATAAGTGATTGAGTTATGGTGCAGCATCGAACGATGACGCCGACGATGACATTTAATGAATGTAATTAACATTATTATCAGAGTAAAAGCCTGCAGAACTTTTATATATCATATATTGTGTGTGTGGGTCAGCAAATGGTTGATAGTTGATGATAGAAGAGTACATTAAGAGATCAAAGGCGCCGGGTGGGATAGTTAAAACATATTGTATTTTTATATTTTTATTAAAGATTTATTGTTTGTTGGTTAAAAGTTGTGGGGTAAATGATTTTCTTTATGGGCTGCCATTTTGAAACTGGGTTTATTATATTGTCATACATTTTTTTGCAGAATAATGTATGAGAAAGTCTTCGTACAGGACACATGTAGAAAATGTATATTTTAAAAATTGGAGGCATATTTTTTTGGTTTTAAAATTCCTATTTCGTGCAATAACTTATTCAATAATGTATGGGATCGAGAACATTAGCTTATAATGCTTCGAACTCTTTCAATTACAGACTCCACTGTTTGCAACAACCCTCAATATTCACCAAAGAGCCCGGGTCTTCTTCGAAATGATTATTATACCCTCCATACTATAGTTAGGGTATCTTATATTCGTTCCCAAAATTCACATCATTTAGTTTTTTTTTGTTTCAACCAAATTAGTTGTTCTTTTACATTTGGAATTTTCATTGAGTAGAAAATTTCCCTACCAAAATAGTGGCCCATGTTTTAGGACAGCCCCATATAATGTCCTTCTATTATTCGGTATTTTAGGTACGTTTCTCCAACGAATTGGTTCATATTTGATATTCTGGATTCTCTATCGATATGTATCCAATTTTTTGGTATAGCCTCCATATTGGTAATCCCAAATTTAGGTATTTTTAAGATTTCAATAGGTTCATGGACCAATTCCAACCAATTCAACCTGAGAAACTGTAGTTTGATATTTAATTTTTTCCGGGCAGCAGTTTTACATGGCCATGGCATAGCTCCATAAAAAAGTCCCAATCGATTTTAGGTTTTTTGTGGAAAGTATAAACAATTTGGACCTTCAATATATATTTTATTTTGCAACAGAGAAAATCCTTTTACTTATCCCCCGAATAAAGCCCTCGTTCCATTTTCAATACTTTTCGGTTTGAGTCGCACTTTCCAAACGACAGAACATAAAAAATACAGGTCCATGTTTGGACATAGCCGACCTCTAAAGCTTTAGCCCCACCGAATTGCGTGTATATGGATTTTTCGATATAGCCCTCGTATGGAGGTCCCACCATTATTTTTGGTATTACCTCGCCGATTTGACTGTAATTTGTAATACTGGTTTCTCGGAGGGTGATAAGCATTGTTGCTGAATATTTATATAGGCCCATAACCCCCATATAAAGATTCTGTCTCATTTTGTGTATTTTGAGTGTGGCTACAATTTTGAATACCGGATTCTAAGAGGTTGAAGGACATATTTCGTTTTACATAGCCCCATAAAAATAGGCCCGCTTAATTTTCTCTACTTCAGTTTTCAGCCTTAGTATTTGTAATTTTTTCAGAACATAAGCAACGTACTAGGAGAAAAGAAAAAAAAACATAGTCCCCATATAAAGGTCCGAACCGATTAAAGGAATTTATGAAACAGTCCACATTGGAAGGGTATACACAATTCGGACGGGGCAAATTTTAAGACGTTTTGTGAGAATGCGACCCCATGAGTTTGTTACCTTACGAAATAATGGTTCTTCATCCTTTTTTTGTATATGGATTTTTCGATATAGCCCTCGTATGGAGGTCCCACCATTATTTTTGGTATTACCTCGCCGATTTGACTGTAATTTGTAATACTGGTTTCTCGGAGGGTGATAAGCATTGTTGCTGAATATTTATATAGGCCCATAACCCCCATATAAAGATTCTGTCTCATTTTGTGTATTTTGAGTGTGGCTACAATTTTGAATACCGGATTCTAAGAGGTTGAAGGACATATTTCGTTTTACATAGCCCCATAAAAATAGGCCCGCTTAATTTTCTCTACTTCAGTTTTCAGCCTTAGTATTTGTAATTTTTTCAGAACATAAGCAACGTACTAGGAGAAAAGAAAAAAAAAAACATAGTCCCCATATAAAGGTCCGAACCGATTAAAGGAATTTATGAAACAGTCCACATTGGAAGGGTATACACAATTCGGACGGGGCAAATTTTAAGACGTTTTGTGAGAATGCGACCCCATGAGTTTGTTACCTTACGAAATAATGGTTCTTCATCCTTTTTTTGAATGTATCGATCTAGCTATGTGTGTCCGCCCGTTTATCTATCCATTATAATTTGTAATCACAATGTCGGTCGTTGTTATGGGTCGATCGTCAATAAATTTTACATGGAGGTCCAATACTGGTCAAAGACCACAAATGATTGGATAATTTTTAGCGTATCAAATGGACTAAAAAATATTTTGGTCTATAAAGGCCACAATTACGATCCTCCTACCGCGGGAAGGGAATTTGACCAACTAATAAGCGTGACTGTTTTAATGATGATCGGTCAACATTTAGCGGATCAAAGGGATCTGGACGTTTTTTTTTTTTTAATTTTCCTTTCTGTGGCCAGATGTTTATCACAAAAACATAGAGCACGGATATGGGTTCCATGTATTTCATATTGCCATTAAGACCCTAGAGGTAGAACATATCAAGAAATTTATCCCAGAAACGGGAAGTAGCTTCGCAGAAAGTTTAAGACCCGTAGTAGTTATATAGGGTATCACATGGTCGGGACCGTCTGTTGTTATACCCTCAGCCTTATGGCTAATGAGGGTATACACACTTTGCTATGGCAGAAATATGCCTCATCGAAATATTAGTTTTAGACCCCAAGTTTTTTTGGACTAAATCCGTTGCAGACAATTTGGAGTCGATTTACGCATCCCCGCCCGTCTGTCTGGACAACTGGTGCGCACGATAACTCTCGAAGAGAGTAACCGATTTCATCCAAACTTTGCACATCGTAATTTTTCTTTCAAACTTAGTTCAAGTTCGAAGAAGGGGTATATCAGTCCACTCCTTCTGGTACCTCCCCCACAGAATGGTATTTATAAATCCAATATCAGGTGAATGGAATGATCGATTTGAACCAAACTTTGCACAATCTATTATCATTACCAGACCTAGATCAAGTTCCACAACGAGAATTGAATAACCGATTTGATCAACATTAAATCCGAAACCTTTTGGATAAAAGCATATACCTTATATAAAGCGAATAATAAAACCTGAGTGTAATTTTGAAGACCTTCGCAAACCATAGGCCGAGGCTATATATCTGTCGGCAACACCGACTGACACTTTTTACTTGTTTTTATATAAATACGTTCTCAATTAAAATTTAAACTATTGTTTCGTTAATTTATTATATTAAATTTTTATTTATATTTTGTCTTTAAAATCCATTGTTAACTTTTTACGTTATTTCCTTTTTATTATTCTTTGTTTTTGTTTTTATTATTATTATTTTTTTTTTGGTGAAGTGTCCAAAAGAACTTACTTTCCGTAAGTATCTGTTTACACACTTAACGTACTTCTGGAACCCTCGGTATTTGGTATTTTTGCTCTCTCTCTCTCTCTACTACCTTTAAATATTAAAACATACCAAAAACGCCATGTGTGTTCCGCCCGCCATCCTCTGCAAGTGCATTGAAATGTGCAAAAATAATTGTTCATTTTGTTTTGTCTTGCTTTGCATGGCGGTTGTTTTTTGTGCTAGGGAAGTTTTTTGCCAGCATATTTCTGTTGTTCTATTTCATAGAACGTGGTCGTGGTGGCGGTGGTGACGGTGTTGGCGGCATCGCCAACTACACTGTTTCACTTTCGACAATACGAAGAATTGTTCTACGGCAGCAGCAAAAGGGTTCCTGGTTTTAATGGCATCCTGACACTTCCGTATTTGGCTGGCTTTTGGGTACGCTTTGCTGAATTATGACATGCATGGTGCACGCGGCATGGTGCCTGGATTTATGCACACAAATGGGTTTTTTTCTGTTGACGATGATTTCGTTTCGTATTTGTTGCGAAATCATTTCTGAAAATAAAAATAGAAAAACAGTACACTGAAAAAATAGGCCAATGCCTTCTAATGTAATCGGTAAACATTTTAAGGTTCCTAACTTCAAATCTTAAAAATGGATAAAAATTTTGTAGCTCAAGTCGGGTGATAATTTCGAACTTTTTGCGGTACCTTCCTTTTCCTCTAATACCCTGAAGCTTTCCTCCAGTACCCGTGTTGAATTGGCACAAAATTATCCCTCACTTAAAAGCGACATTATTTTCCTAAATTCCTCCTGCATTTCTTTCAGTGTGATCAATTTACACCGATTTCATTACATTCTTCATCTTCTCACTTCTTCTATTTTTTTTTTGGGCTCCCTGTGTTGTACCTGTAATCCCCATTCCAGCTATGACTACACCCTAAAGGGTAATTTAATTAAAAGTTTTGCCAAAGCTAAAATAAAACTTTTAACTTTGTAGAAAACTATTTGATGCCAGCCAGCGAGGTAGTCAGCAAAACATACCGGCAGACAGACAAACACACTGACGGTGTACAATAAAACTATGTTGTCTTCCCGCTGATGCTGCTGCTAGCTGGCAGCTATTGTTGCACTAAGCTTTTCACTGATGCATATTAAAATGAATGAATTACCTGCAGGCGACTGATTACTCGACGACTATCACTACTGACTCCTTTTTGCCAAATGAAAACAATCCAACAAACAAACAGCAGCAACAACAACAATGCAGATGAAGAACTATCACCATTTATGCTTGGGCGAATGAATAACTTGACTGGGTTCTTTAACTAAGAATAACAAAATGAAAAGGGAAACTACTGCTAAGGGATTGTCATTGGAGATGAAATGTATAGCCTAGGCAGCTAGCCAGCCAGCCAGCCATCCATTCATTCATCTATTCATCTGCACTTCATCATTTTATTCCATCCGTTAAGATTCCTTTACAATTGTCTGCTTTGATTGTTGGAAAATGCGACACATTTTTGCTCTGATAGTTTTCTTGTGTTGCGGCATGAAAATCTTCTGCATTTCCTTGTGTTAATTTTTGTGTCGTACAAGAAGTGTGTGTGACTGTGTGTTTGTTACCGGAATTACAAACAGGAACTGTACTACACAGCATATTACAATATGGCATAGCCCTGCCACCACCCTACCAGCCATATAATGTTATAGAAATAATTCCTTCCTCCCGTACTAACTGAGACGGACAGACAGACAGACTTGGAGCAATGTCTAAGTAAATCTTGTATGTACTACGTGTTGTATGCCACAAACACAACTGTCCAACCAACTATCCGTGCAGCAAACCAACCGAGCAACGTAATAGTCAGCCATCCAGCCAGCCAGCTATCCATCCATCTATCTTCAGCATTACTCTCGTTGGTAATCTGAAGATGTAGAAATGGCTTTGTTCTTTTGATAACTGCCAAAACCAAACAACCAGAGAACATTTTGAAAAGCTTACGTGCATAAAACTGTGAGATCTACATATCAAAGACGACACACGAGTACATACATAGCGACATTAAAAAGGGGGAGAATGTTGCATGCCTTATTATTAATGGTAGATTAGAAGGGGTCGAGAGAGATCTTCTTGTAGAGAACGGAGAGGCTCTTTAATAGAACATAGAGAGGTCTTATCTTAGAAGATCAAGAGACCTACTTATAGGAAAGCTAAGGTCCTATTATAGGTCTTCTAAGACAAGTCTAAGGGTTCTTCTTAAAGAAGACCAAAGCGTCTTCGTATAGAAGACCAAAGGTCTTCTTATAGAATACCAAAAGGTCTTCTTATAGAATACGAAAAGGTCTTTATATATAAGACCAAAAAGTCTTCTTGTATAGAATGCCAGGAGGTCTTCGTATATAAAACACCTGGAGGTCTGCTTATAGAAAACCAAAAGGTCTTATAAGAACAAAAGGTCATATAGAAGACTGTAGAGGAATACCAATAATTATTCTGATATTGAAAGCCAAGTATTCCAAGAAATATTCTGATATACAGAAGACCAATATGTCTTCTTGTAGGAAACCAACAGGTCTTATATAGAAGACCAGGAGATTTTCTTATATAGAACATAAGGAGGTCTTGTTATATAGAAGACCGAGAGATGTTCTTATAGAATACCAGGAGGTCTTCCTCTAGAGAATTATTCTGATATATAGAAGACCAAATGGTCTTCTTGTGGAATACCGAAATGTCTATTTCTTTTTGTAGGGGATCAAAAAGTATAGAGATAACCAGGAGGTCTTTTTATAGAGAATGCCGAGAATTAATAGTCAATAGTCAATAGGTATTCTTAGAAAGAAATATTCTAATATAGAAGATCCGGAGGTCTTCATATATTGACCATTCTGGTATTCTGTATGCCCAGAGGCCTTAACCAAGTTTTTTTTTTTTTGTAGAAAATCAAAAAGAACCCTAACAGAAGGCATATCGGTCTCCTCACAGAAAATGTATGTCTTATCATGGAAGATCAGTTGACGTTACCAAAGAAGACCAGTAAATCTTCTCATAGAAGAATAGTGGTATCCTCAGAGAAGAGAGATGGGTGGGAAAGACCAGTGAGTCTTCTCATAGAAGTGGGTCTGCTCATAGGAGACCAGTGGGTCATATTTCTCATTGAAGACCGGTGGGTCTTCTAATAGAAGTAATTCTGGTCATTGGAGACTTGTGGGCCATAGAAGATCAGTGAGCATTCTCATAGATGAACAGTGTGTCTTTTCATAGAACACCACTCATAGAGGACATGTGGGCTATCTCACAGACAATCAGTGAGTATTCTCATAGAAGAGCTGAATGTCTTCTTCTTCATAGAAGAGCTGAAGGTTTTCTTCTTCGTAGAAGATCTGAAGGTTTCCTTCTTCATATGAGAACTGAAGATCTCCTTCTTCATAGAAGAGCTGAAGGTCGTCTTCTTCTGCTCATTGGAGACCTATGGGCCTTCACATTAAATACCAGAAGTTTTTCTTATAGGTCCTTATAGAGGACCTGTGGCCCTTCTCACAGAAAACCAGTGATCTTCTCACAGAATATCCATGGGACTTCGAAAATACATCTTATTAAAATTTCTACACTCTTTTTAATATGGACCCCCACTAATGTTGCAACACCACACATGCATAGAGTATGCAACAAAAATCCCTTCTATGTTACAGACAGCTATATGAAACCTGCAAAATATATGTATGCAAGTAAGTGTGTATGTGTACGCTCAATATGCGAAAATAAAGTGCATTATGAAAAATTTAAAACCAAAGTCATTGTCACACAACTTATATGCACAGACACACACACACTCTCACGTGCGAAATTAAATACGAATACAGGAAGTTTCTTATTTAATGCCTTAAAACAATTGAAAACAGTATAACAAATGAAAAAATAGAAAAACTACAGAAAATCGTTCTTGCTTTTGTTTTGGTGAACGTAATGCAATACCCGCAAACGCTTTAGCTGAGAGAATCAGCGCAAATGGGGATTCAGATTTATTCTTGGCGTGATATTCATCCAATTCAATTGTTATGGTTAAAATAAAAAAGTAATAGTTGTTGGTGCATGATGGAGTTGTTCCTCCTCCTTCCTTCACTCTCTATCATTTCTCTTCTTTGTTTGCCAACCATTTGAATGGAGTTGACAAAACAATTGAAATTCTGCCTCAAGAACAGAACACCACCTGACTGGCTGACTCCCTGATAATGATGTTGATTTATTAAAATTATATTTGAATACGAAAGAAATGCCATGGCAAATATGGCAACGGCAAGTGCATTTTCAATTATCGAGGAAGTATTGTATTAAATGACAATTGTTGCGAAAAATGTGTGAAGCATGAAGGCGTGGAGAAGATGAATGATATACCCAACGAGGTTGAGGAATAAAGGATGTAGTAGTTATTGTATTATAATTTTCCATTTTGGTGGTTTAAGGAAATTCCTGGAAGTCAAGTCTCTAAAATAAATTATTACAAATAATTAAATATTAATACTTAAATTACTGAGAACACATACTGACATGGGTAGATTATATATTTAAACGTATGAGGTACATAAAACTGTGGTTATTTAGGTTATAAGACTTATTTGTAACAGTTTTTCTTTGTAGTCCAGGCCAGAAGCTGTCAAGCTTAGTCCGATTCTGCCAACCTAAGGAGTAGATCTACATTTTTTTCGATTTGTAATCCGATATTAACAAATTTAGCCAACACTGTTTCATGGAATGCGACTCTGCAACCCTCGTTGTAAAAAGTTTATTGTGTTTGTAAATAAATCTAATATGTATGTCCGATCTGTGTATGTATGTCCGATCTGGGTATGTATGTCCGTCTTGTCCATTAAAACTTCTAATCATTGAACGATTTTCATCAAATTTTAACATGAAGTTCGAATTCCGAGAGAGAGAGTGAAACCTATTATTTTGGGATAGATGTTTTATTGGGCCAAATAATTTTTAATTGGATTTTCTAAGTTAGTCTATAAGGCTACACAAAAAAAAAAAAAAAAAAAACACAATTCTTATATTATATGGATAGTGTTCAGAAAGTGTTGCCAATGTTGGGATTTCTGCATTTTATGAATACAATCCAAAGAACTTTAAATACTACTATAATACTGGTGGTGGGGGTTTCTATGGTACAGTAATTTTTAGTCGTTTCAGTTGGTCTTGTTGTTCGTATCAACACTTGTTTGATATATCGAAATAATTTGGAAAATACATATGCGAATTTTGTAACACAAACGCAGAGGTCGGTAAGAGTGTCACAATGGAATGCAAAACTAGTCACTAGTGGAAAATCGGTGGTTGTTAGCAAACTTGTCAAATAAACGGTTCCAAAAATAACAAAACCAAGTAAGGAGAAAGGCGGAGAACGAATGGTGGATGTGGTGGCGTTTTATTTTCTTGGGAGGAATACATTTGTTTTTTAAGAGAGAGAGAGAGAGAGAGACAGAGGCAAAAAGAGCGCAAATGGTGATAAAGAAGACCGATGTAGGACAGTAGTTGTGATATTAATGAAATGGTTAAATTTTTTGAAAAAAAATAACGGCTTTCTCATGATTATAAGAATTTTTACTTGAGCTGACGGGAATTATGATTTGACAAAAAATACAATTTGGTTATAGAAGAGCTAGAAAGGCTTGACAGCTCTAAAAAATAAATTTAGATATTCTCTATAAATAGAGTTCTAGTTTTTCGTTATTGAAAGAATGTAGAAGATTTTGGTGTTATATTTATAGTAGAGTTGGTAGTCTTCTTTAGAGAATAACTGGAGGATTTCTTTATGGAAGAGTCTCGTTTTTAAGAAAAGCCGGAAAATTATATATAATAAAGCCAGACGCCTTCTTTATAAAAGAGCTGATAGTCGTGCTACAGGATAGTTGTTGATCTTCTTTATGAAAGAGTTCCCAGTCTACTTTATAGATATGGATGGTCTTCTTTATCGAATAATTTTAGGTTATAAAGAACTATATGCTGAAGGTTTTCTTTTAGAAAACCTGTAGATTTTCTTCTAGAATTTTTCTTTGTCATTTGGAGGTTTTCTTTGCAGATCATAGAAGAGCTGAAGGTCTTCTTGTTCATAAAAGTGATTGTAATCCTCTTCTTAATATAAGACCTGGACTCATTATTCTTCATAGAAAAGCTGAAGGTCTTCTTCAGCCGGATTTGCTTTAATGTAACAGTCTTTGCTAGAAGACAACATTGTATTGAGATCTTCTCCTTCCTTTTGTGTTGACATCTTTTCCAAGAATTCAATAGCAGTATTTGCATTGACGAACAGTATCCTTCATCAGACCCTTTGGCTTCACAATAGTAGCTTGAAAGACTCCAAATTATAAAATATGATTTACACTAATCCCCTATTAGCACCACACCTTCGGCATGCATATTTCATAAAAAAATATTCATGAGGCTTCTCTTTAAAATTGTATTAAGGTTACAATTCAGAAAAAAAATTCTTAACAATAAGATTCCATAATTGACGCAACCCACAATATTCAGAAAATTTGCATATAAATTTCATAAATTATGATTAATGTTTACATGATGCTAATGACAAAGACGATGGTATTCATCCTTCGTCTGTGTGGCAATTGGGCGCATGCGCAACATCTGAAGGGTCTTGGTGGTTACAGCATATGACATTTTGGGATGGTCGTCGTTGAGTGTGTGTGTTTGTCTTGTAACCTAACCCATGAATGCTACAACACAATTCCTTTGAAGAATTGTGCCACACAAAAAACCTTTTCCCTTTTTTTTGGAACAACAAAACATCTGTAGGCCTCAAGTGTTAAATGAACACCACATCACACCAAAGGTAGATAATAATGGACAGACAGTTCCTAGGGATGGCCAAACAACATATGAAAGAAGGCATTATTGAATCTAAACACGCACGAGTCAGTTGTTGTTCTTTGGCCCTTTTTTTAAAAATAGAAATCTTCAACAGCAACGAAAAATGTAACAGAATACACAAATGAATAAAATGTAGGGATAATTTAAATTGTGAAACCGCTCCTAAATTAACAACAACTAACAGCCAACAACATGAAACAGTTCAAGTGAAGCTAAACCCATTTACAGCTGACAAATGCATAAATAATGACGTTTGGTTGGTTTGTTCGCTGGCTGACTGGATGGCTGGTGTCAACAACAAGAGAATTTTATTTTGGTCTGAAATAAGAGTACAAATGCCAGTAAAAATATTGAAAAGCAAAACAAGAAAAAATAAAAACGATATTGAAATTCAAATAAACAAAACTCAGGTATTGAATAATAAACACCCCCTATTGCGTGGTGCCCTAGTCGCAGTCGGTGGATGGTTGGCGGTAGCTCGGTATGGTTTGTTGGGAATAGTAATGAAGTTGAGAATTTGTGTGTTTTGTTGTTTTCATGGAAAGGAAACCAGAAAAAGGGAGAGTTTATAATAACAAAATATTTCCGCTGGCTGGTGTATTTTAAGAATCGCCACTGTTTGTTATTCTTGCATGTTTTCGGCTACCAGTCAGGTCAGTTATTTTTTTGTTGTTTCCTAATGCCACCACTCCAATTAATAATCATTATCTTTATATTTATTTTCGTTTCATTTTATTTTAATCACTTGACTATCATCTAGAAAATGCAATCAACTGAACTTTTTTTCTGTTCCGATGACCATTGATATGATTTTTTTTTCTCTTTGGTCTGCTTTTGTTCCAAATGTGCTGATGACGGACAACACCCATTGAAGTTCATGGCTTTTCAATGTGGTGGACGGGAGTTATCATCAACATGATTTGGCAAAAAAATTATACAATTTTATTTTACACTAGGTTACAAGATTTCAATTTTAAATTTGTATATAGGGGAGTTATGATTTTTGTTACAGAAGAGCTAGAAAGATCTGAAAGAAAAAAAAATTGAATTAAGATTTTCTCCATAAAAAAAACGCTCAAGTTTTTATTTGTACACTAGGTTACAAGATTTCAGATGTAACTTTTTGTAGAGGAGTTATAGATTTTTGTTATAGAAGATCTGCGAGAAAGTTCTGATAGAGCTCAATAAATATAAATTTAGATATTCTCTATAAAAAGAGCTCTAGTTTTTCGTGATAGAAAGAAGGTCTTCTTTAGATATTAAACGGAGGAATTCTTTATGAAAGGAAGTCCGGAAGACTTCTTTATGAAAAAGCTGATGATCTTGCTTTAGGATAGTTGCTGATTCTTTACGGGTGAGTTAACAGTCTATAGATATCGGACAGCTTTAAGTCTTCTTTTTCGGATAATTTTTGGTCATCTATACTGAAGATCTAGAGGTTCATAAAAAGAAGATCTATATGTCTTCGGTACAGATGTAAGAAGAACTATAGGTATGTCTATAAGTGCTGGAGGTCGTCTTCACTTGAGACGAGCTAGAGATCGCCATAGAATTGCTGGGGAATTTCTTCTAGAAAAGCTGTAGAGGAGCTGGATGATTTCTTTGTCATAGAAGCGCTGTAGGTCTTCTTCATAGAAGAGCTGTTTTCCTTTAGCTCTTCTGAAAGTCATCTTATTCATAGAAGAGCTTGAAGTCTTTTGTCGTAAGAGTTGAATATTTTCTTCATCGTAGAAGACAAAGAGATATTTTTCTTCATTCTTTCTAGAGGTCTGAATGTATTCTTCTTCATATAAGAGCTGGAGCTAGAGGTCTTTATCTTCCTAAGAAGAGCTAAAGGTTTTTTCTTTCTGAGAAAAGCTGGAGGTATATTTCTACCTTAGATGAACTTAAGGCCTTTTTCTTCCTTAGAAGAAATGGAGATCTTTTTTTTCCTTAGTAGAGCTGGAGGACTTTTTCTTCAATAGAAGAGTTGGAGATATTTTTTTTCCTTGGAAGACTGGAGGTATATTTTTCTTGACAGAGCTGGAGATCTTCTTCTTTTTAGAAGAGCTTGAGGGCTTCTTCTGCATAGAAGAGCTGAAAATCTTCTTCGTATATAAGTGCTTCTCTTTCATATAAGTGCTGAAGGTCTTTTTTTATAGAAGAGCTGAAGGTCTTCTTCTTCTTCTTAGAAGAGCCGAAGGTTTTCTTCTTTTTCATAAAAGAGCTGGATGTTTCCATCTTCCTCTTCACAGAAGAACTGAAGGTATTCTTCTTAATAAGAAAGCTGAAAGTCTTCTTCATAGAATTGCTGAAGGTTTTCTTCTTGTTACAAGAACTGAAAGAAAGCTGATGGTATTCTTCTTCATAGAAAAGATTAAGGTTTTTTCACAGAAGAGCTCAAGGTCGAGAACTGAAGATCTTATTTTTCCAAAAAGCGATGTTGGTCTTCTTTTTATAAGAAGAGCTGAATGTATTTTTTCATAGAAGAGCCCTGGAAAATAGAAGAGAAGGAGGAAAATATCTCTAGAGCTGGAGGTCTTCTTCTGCAAAGAATATCTGGTTGTATTCTTCGTCATAGAAGAGCTGTAAGTCATCACCATAGAAAAGCTCTAGGTTTCGCGTTGAAGGGCTGAAGGTATTTTTTATTGAAGAAGCGTATATCTTCTCCATTCTCCATTGAAGAGGTGTAGTTATTTCCAATGAAAGCTATTTTGAGGATGGAAGGTTTTAGGCCTTTTTAATACATTTTTATAAAAGGGGTCTAGGCCTCTTTTTAGAATGGTATTGCGATTTTTTAGAAGGTAGCCCTGTATTCTTTATAGAAGAACTCTAAGACTTGTTTATAGAAGAGCTCTACGTTTTCCTGATATAGGATGATCGGGTCAATGTTTTGCTATAGAGACGACCACATGTTCTATAGAGAAGACCACAGAAGATTGCTGACTCTACTTTATAAAGGACCACCAAATCGTTTATATATAACCTCTTGGACTTTTTGTAGAAGATCTCCTAGTAAAGCAATGGATATTCTGCCATATAGAAGAGTCATTGGTCTTTTTCCTTATAGAAACTAATAGGTCTCCTTCATTATAGATAAGCAATAGTTCTCCTTCCTGGCAAAAGTGCAATTCTTCAGATAAGAGCGAGTGGCCTTCTTACGTATAGAAAAACAGGCGGTATTGTTCATTACTCCTTATAGAAGAGCAATTGATCTTATTTATTACAGAAGAATAAATGATCTCATTCTCTAAAGAAGTGTAACTGTTTTTATTTTAGACATAAGATCAATCAATATGTCTCGTTATAAAAGATAAATTATTCTTCTTTTTTATGGAACAACTTTTGATATTTTTCCTTATATTAGTCTGTTTTCTTATAGAAAATTTATTGACTTTCCTTCTTATAGAACCGTAATTGACCTTCTTTCTCTATAGAATAGCAATTGACCTCTTTGATTGTCTCCCTTCTTTAAACAAATTGTTGGTTTTATTTTCTTTATTGTTAATTTTTAACTTTTGTAATCCAGTGTAATAGTCAAGCATTTCATGTGTAAGTGAAAGTGTGTGTGTGTTTTTGTTTTTGGATAAATTTGTATTATTTTTATTGTCCGGTCCGGTGAAAACATTTTCTGGTGAATTGGTTTCATTTGGCTGGAAATAAATTTGCCACAACTCACAGAGCACATGTCGTCTGTCTAAATGTGTTAAAAATCAGCAGGTGTGCCTTAAATTGGTTGTGTGCGAATGTGTGTGTGTAATCATTTGAGAGGAAAATAAAAACATTTTTTTTTGCAGAGAAAACCAAAACAACGGCAGCATTTCATTGAAAGTAACGGACATTTGCCATTGTATTGAAAATAAAGAGATTTTCATAAAAAATTTTGGATAAAGGTTTGGCAATTTTTTGTTCGTTTGAAAAGAAATAATGTTATTAGTTTTTAATTAGAAATAAATTGTTATCAGTTATTTTGGTAATTTTGATTGGATATTAGAAATTTATCTGGATATTCAATATCTCAATTACGCAGTTAAAAATGGAAGAAGCAAAAAAAAAAAAAAAGAAAAATATATTACTTGGGAAATAATTTCGTTCAATATTTCTGAAATCCTAATTTTTCATGTCTGGAAAAAAAATGTTAAAGTGTTGACTTCGTACATTAATAGGTTGATTACCAGATATCTTCGTTAAATCCAACAATATCCCAGGGTTCTGAAAATGTTCATAATTTTATATTTTCCTTTATTTTTAAAGCATACATAACGAAGAGTACTTATACACCTCTTTAAATTTATTAACTTAATAACTTGTTCACCGTGGACAATAGAAAGAAAGGCCAGTTAAAAGCATGACTTTCAAATGACTCGTTTATAACTTCAATAATTTAAAACATTTCAAAATAATTTAGCAATTAAATGTTTTTTTTTTCTGCTTCAAACATCTTACAATGTAGTCATCGCAGTTTTCTTTCTCTTGGGTCGGCAATTATTGTTACACTTAAAAGCGTAACTATGGCTTTTCATTCATATCTATTTTGAAAGAAAAAAAAAAAACGAAATAAAACAAGTACACCTCATTTTCTAGGGGTCAGCTATGATGTTTTTTTCTTTTTTCTTAACAGTCCGCCTCTCACTACGTTTGTTTATAGTTTCTTTCATCTTCTTCTTCCACTACTAAACGTGGTTATTAAATTTAATGATGCCACATTTAGTTGTTAGTTGGTTGGCGATTGCTGAAAACTTGAGTCAGATCAGATGAGAGACTCTGCCTTGGCTTTAATAAAAATCATAACAACTGCAACTACACCAACAACAACAAGAGCAATAACAACAGTGACAAGCGTGATTTTATTTCTGTAACGTTAATTATGAAATATGTATTTCTTTGATGTTCTGCTGCTGCTGCGGCTTCTTCTTATTCTTCGCCTTTTGTGTGATATGAGCCGTGGTGGCCGTTCTTTTATTTCTTTTTCATGTTGACACTTTTTTCGTTAGTTAGTTCCTTTCGAAAAAAAGTTAAGGTCTAAGAACTTGTGTTAGGTGAGGTCGTGGTGCAAGAATGTGCTGCTATTTCACCAGTTACTGGAAACTTTTCCGATGCAAAGAAGCAATACAAATCAGTATATGCGGAAATATCTACGTCACGAGTAGCTGTACAATTCAAATGTAGAACATTAATTTGATTTTATCAAAAATTTGTATTTCTGAGGGAGATATAGAAAATATGAGGTCTTTTTTCGAAGTCCTACTGTTTTATATAAAAACACTTCATGCATTCTGTAAGACAACGTAATATCTTTTATAATAGGGCCTCCTATAAAAGAATTAATGATCATATAGGATTTCTAAAAAATACCTAATAGTGTTCTATAAGAAGACACCAAATGTCATTTTATAACAAGGCCTAATGGCCTCCAAAAAGGGTTTAGTGGTCCTTTGTAAGTGGAACTAGTTTTCCTCTCTACAACGTCTGACTTACTTAGCTGTCTTCTTACAGAACGGTTGTTCCATAAGCCGAGCTTAAAAAAAGATTTCCAAGCGCGTCGGTTGTGCGCAAATCCACCAATTTGGAAGACCACGTTCCAAGATGTTGTTTTCTACTTGGTCTTTCCATCAAATTCGTGGCCTTCCCCTTCTACGGGAACCATCAGTAGGCTCGTTTTTATATGCCTTTATATACAATTTGGCTAGATGAATGCATGCCCAATGATTGGAACCTCAGCATCCTGTGTCCCGTGCACAAAAAAGGAGACAAGACGATATGTGCCAACTATAGAGGAATAAGTCTCCTTCCCATCGCATATAAAGTGCTATCCAGTGTGCTGTGTGAACGATTGAAGCCAATGGTCAATGACATCATTGGACCATACCAATGCGGCTTCAGACCTGGAAAATCCACCATTGACCAGATCTTCAATCTGCGCCAAATCCTGGAAAAGACCCATGAAAAACACATCGACACATACCACCTATTTGTTGACTATAAAGCCGCATTCGACAGCCCTATTCGTTCAGAGGTGTTTAAAGCCATGTCTACGTTCGGCATTCCTGCAAAATTAATACGGCTGTGCAGGATAACTTTAATTGGCACAAGATCAGCAGTAGGAAAGGACCTATCGGAGCTCTTCAATACCGAACGAGGATTCAGACAAAGGTGACAGTTTGTCGTGTGACCTACTGGAAAATTTCATACGAGACGCAAAGGTGAACAGAAATGGCACTCTGTACACCAAATGTTACTTGCCTAGCCGATGTCCGACATTGCGAGCGGTAACAGCCACCTTTGAACAAATTGAAAAGGAGTCTGGCAGTAAACAGCGAGAAGACCAAACTAATGGTATCAACGCGCAAGACGTCCAGTAGACTCGGAGCAACTGTGGAATTTGAGAAATACAGCTTCGAGGTAGTGAAAGACTTTATATACCTTGGTACCGCCATAAATAAAACGAATGACATCAGTTTTGAAATTCGGAGAAGGATTGTGATGGACAAGCAGGGCCACCTCCCGCCAGACCAAACTCACACTTTACAAGACGCTGATACTACCCGTGCTATTATATGGATCAGAAGCATGGGTACTTGCGCAAGCAGATGAGGCAGTTCTTGGGATGTTTGAAAGAAAAATTCTCCGAAAGATCTACGGGCCGATCTGCGTCGACGGTGAATATTGGCGTCGAATGAACCACGAGCTCTACAACGTCTGATTAAAAATAACATTTGTGAAGAATCGATAATATGTACTAATAAAAGAGTAAAGTGATTGACTGACTGACTTTACGATTCATCAACGCCCAGACGAAACGACTGAAGCTTGAATCTTGAAATAAGGCTGGGTTTTTTGAAATCCCTATTAGAACGGTACAAAGACCGGAGGAGCTAGAATTCAAATTTGGAATGAGGGTCACGGACATTCAAGCTAAAAGTATCACTAAAGTACGAATTTGTTTACAAAAAACATGAAATTTGGAATGAGAATCAAGGTTGAGATGTAGGTGGTTTTGGAAGTGTGTATACATGTGTACAAAAAGTAATAAACGGTACTAAATTTGGTATAATTTGTGTACACATGTATACGAAATGTACTAACCAGTACTAAATTTGGTACAATTTGAATTTGGTATAATTTGGATTTGGGTGAACCGATAGAACTGGGACACTGAAATTTGGAAATAAAATTACTAATGCATTGTAGAATTGAAGTATGGGGGTAGTTTTGGAAATTCGTACTTATGTGTACTAAATTCTACTAAATTTAGTACAATTTGAATTTTGTGCTGAAATCCTGAAATTTTAAATTAAGATTACTTCTGGAGTATAGGAATGAGGTGTGGATGTAGGTTTGAAAATTGGTACTTTTGGGTACTAAATTTAAATTTAGGTGAACCGATGAAGGTGGTATCCTCAAAATTGGAATTAAAATTAATGGGATATGTAAGAAGTTTTGGAAATTCGTACTTATATGTACTAAATGAACCTAATTTGGTACAATTTGTTTTATTAATTTCTCTTTCGAGATGAGCTACATGATCGGAGTTGCAATGAAAAGGAAAGTCAGCGAGATACTACATTCCCACCACTATGCGACGCGTTTCGCCGTTGGTTAAGCGGCTCATCAGACATATTGGGTAATGTGGCTTACAAATGTCTTTACTTGATAAGTTGTATTTATGTCGACTATTGTTGCGAAATTGCATCTACGAATTAAATTTAACCGTGCCAAGGTTCGGACATTTGGCATCACACCATAACATTCCTTTTCAGAGCAGATTTTTCTTGTAGTGGCGGTAGTGACGGATCACCCAATTTGGTTTTGGGTGATCCGATTGGGTTGGAATCTTGAAATTGAAAAAATATGATTTCTGTTGGAAATTTTATATTATTAATGTGTACTAAATGACACTAAACATGATACAATTTGGATATATGAAAACCGAAAAAATTTTGGAATTAAAATTACTGTTGGAGAGTAGGAAGTTTTGGAAATTCGTACGTATGTGTACTAAATGGTAACAAATTTGGTACAATTTGGATTTGAATTGGATCCTGGAATGAAGTAATATGATTGATATTGGAATGTTGAAGTACGCTGTTATAGAAACTTATGTAAGTTATGTACTAAATGGTACAAAATTTAGTCAAACTTGGAATCTGTTTTGGAAATAAGTACTACAATAGTACAAAGGGTAATATATGGTGCTGATTTTTTTTACCCTATACTATAGGATAAAAAATACCGAAAATCTGTCGGGCTTTTATATGAATATTATGCCAATAAAAATACTGCCAACAGAAAAAGAAATATCAATATACAGGCTCTCGGGCAATATTTCCCGATATTTGCATCCTCTTGACCGGTTAGAGATCAACAGCTACTCTTTCTTAACTTGGCATATTTTCCAAGTATTTTTTTCCCGGGGTAAACATTTATGCCATAAGATGCAAATTTTTTTTCATTTTACACAGAATAGCCTTGGTTGATTTAACACGCTGAATATTGACCGATCAAAACCATCATTTTAATTTGTGGACAAAATTCCCTTCCCCATGTGATTTCGGCTTATTATTGTTGCCTATAGAACGCCTTGAAAAAAAAAAATAAAAATTAAGTTTTTGGTCTATTCCAATCCCTAAATATCATCTGATCATATACGAAAATTATAGTCGTTGTCCTTAACCATAACCGCAACTTTGTGTAAAATTTTAAAATATATCCCCCTTAGTGCGGTAATGGTAATCTTTGTAAATATTTACGTATATCTCCAACATCCGAGGTCAACCACTCCTTTAGTATATACAGTATGGTCTTTTATATGAAGACCTGTATTAGAAGTCTTTATGTGTTTGTATTGATACACCTTACGCACCTCTACGTGAAGATTCTATGGTCTTCTATATGAAGACATTATGGTCCACTATGAGAAGACATAATGGTTTTCTTTATGGATAATTATTAGAAGAATTAATATTCTTTTATAAGAATTCTAGATGTGAAGTCGGACTTCTTTGAAATGTCCTGGTAATCCTCCATAAGAAGGTCTATTTGCCATTAATCTTTTAAGGACGTCTTTTTTTGTAATGCAATTGTCGATGTATTTTAGTAATTTGTCCCCTAGCCTTGATATTACTTTCCCATTTTTTGAAATAAATTGCTGTTAATAGAGTTATATTTTTTATTTATTTACTATCCTTATATTTTAATTTACTTTTCTACTAAAAAATTTTCTTTAAGCGCAAAACTACCATCTTAACAGAAATAAATTGTAGATTATATTAAAAGTGACAAGCATATCCGGTGACACCAGTGTGTCCAGAAGTGGCTTATGCATCAAGCTAAGGAACATTAATAACAACAACAATAGAAAAAAACAGAAAAACAAACTTTGGGGTCAGTTTGAAAAATTTAAATGTTAGTTTTCACACAATTTAATTTTTACTATTATTATAGTTTTTGCTCTTTTTTCTGGTGATGACAATGGTTAGAGAAACACCCCTAGAAGGTGGATGTCTGCTTTCTTACTTACTTGGCCATAAAGAGGAGTTAACAATTATAGGCATAACGTGACCCTTAACGAACCAAGACAAAGACTGTCGAAACAACTTTGAACTACTTTATGACAAGGCAGCAGTGTAATTAAAAACAAAAGAAGAAGATGGGTGGAAAACTATGAAAAAAGGAAAAGTATAAAACTTTTCATTTTCTTTTTCGGCCATAATAAATATTTATGATGAACTAGTTTTTTTATGGCTGAATTTCTTATGGGGAGAAGGGGGAATATTTATGGTGTCAAGGAGGGAGCGAGAGAGAAAGAAACCACTTCTTGAAAGTGTTGGCCTTATTTTTTATTCTGAATTAAATAAACATGTCAAATTTGTAGTTTAAAAATTTATAAGACTACCTTGAATATGTTTTTTGTTTTTGCATTCTTCATTAGCCAAAGAGAGTGGCAACAAGAAGACAATTATGTTAATTAAGTGCGTAAGTGCGTGTCATAGCAGTCTTTCCCACAGTTTCGTCAGACATTCTTGCTTGCTTTTTGCTACCACGATTAATTTTTATTTTTTTCTTCGTCTAAAATTTATGTTGCCTTGTTGTTGGTTTTATGTTGTATTTTTCTGTTTCTTAAAGCATTTTGTCGTTTTGTTAATTTATGAATAATTTATCTGAGAAACCCTTAAGTAATCCCCCTTCGCAGCGAGCCAGCGTCACCACTTATTTGTTTAAAACACTGAGTCAACATAGTTAAGAGCTGTCTTAGAATTAAGTTTTAACTTTTTTGATATTCATATTTTATAGATTTAATTTGTTAAAAACAGAAACGTGAGAAAATGTAAATTTTTTTCTCGTTTCAAAGGTTCATTCAACTTTTGGTGCTTAGAATTTTATAGAGTTGTTTAATTTTCTTTCATCAGACCTGATGAATGAAAAACTATTTTGTAATAAGAAAAAATTAAAAATTTAAAATAAGAATTATGGCTTAAATACTAGTCGCTATGAAATCTGCAAGAAATTTCGGTATTTGTGAAATATATTGTTGTTAGTCTTTTATGAAAATTCCTTTGGTTCGGGGTTCAAATGAGACGAACATTTGAAATACCTAAAATCGATGGGACTTCTATGTGGATGCTTTGTCAATATAAATTGCTGCTAGTAGAAAATAAAATATCAATATACAGTCTCTCAGGCTGGATTGGTTTGGGGGTGCTGTTATATGGGGCTATACCAAAACGAAGATGGATATTAAAAATTGGTGGTAGTAAGGTTTGGTATCATTATATGGAGCCTACCCCGAAGTTTTACGTAGAAAGACTTGCTGTTCAATCAAGCCCCAAAGTATTAAATCTGCTAAAAAAACGTTCCAAAATTTCAAAATATGAACCGATTTAATATAATTAAGAAGCCTAAAGCTCTTCTATGAATCAAACCTAGAGCTCTTCTATGAAGAAGACCTAGAGCTCTTCTATGAAGAAGACCTAGAGCTCTTCTATGAAGAAGACCTAGAGCTCTTCTATGAAGAAGACCTAGAGCTCTTCTATGAAGAAGACCTAGAGCTCTTCTATGAAGAAGACTTAGAGCTCTTCTATGAAGAAGACCTAGAGCTCTTCTATGAAGAAGACCTAGAGCTCTTCTATGAAGAAGACCTAGAGCTCTTCTATGAAGAAGACCTAGAGCACTTCTATGAATAAGACTCAGAGCTCTTCTATGAAGAAGACCTAGAGCTCTTCTATGAAGAAGACCTAGAGCTCTTCTATGAAGAAGACCTAGAGCTCTTCTATGAAGAAGACCTAGAGCTCTTCTATGAAGAAGACCTAGAGCTCGTCTATGAAGAAGACCTAGAGCTCTTCTATGAAGAAGACCTAGAGCTCTTCTATGAAGAAGACCTAGAGCTCTTCTATGAAGAAGACCTAGAGCTCTTCTATGAAGAAGACCTAGAGCTCTTCTATGAAGAAGACCTAGAACTTTTCTATGAAGAAGACCTAGAGGTCCTCTACTACAAAGACCTGGAGCACTTTCTACGGATAAGATTATTCGTCTATACATTAAGGATTCTCTTTAAGAGCACTTAATTTGTATCAATAAGTAGAATTTCTCATCTCTATAACTTCAAACTTTGTAAAACGCCTCAAGATTCAATTATTAATTTTTATTTATCCTCCTTTCATTCACCTTTAATGGGTTTCAATTTCCATCTCAAAATATTCATGAGTTCACACGGTCACTATAACTCTTCGCCTCTTCCGAAGTAGTTTTCACATAATTTACCTGGCCATTTTCATCCAAGCATATATCCATTCAAATGTCACACATCCATCCAATCAAGAGTTGGGAAACCAAACAGTCACTTCTTCTTTTTTGTGTCTTCCTTTGTCTTTTGGCAATTTGATTAATCTGTCCATCGTTGTTGCTATTTGATGATCCAAAATGCTTTCCCCCCCTAACTAATTTAATTTAGTTAACCGACCACAACAGAAGGCTAACACGGAGGAGACAAGAGCCACTACTAATACGTCGTCTTTCGGTATTAACTTACCTCAAGTGCTGGTAACAGCTAGACAACAATGCAAAATAACTACATTAACGGTTGTCTTTTTGCAGGTTTTTTGTGTTGGTGTTAATGGGTCAGGAAAAATGGCTAATAAAATGGAAAAGCCATTACAAAAGAGTTTTTTTTAGGAAATCCTATTTGAATACAACGTCTTGCAGTTGGGAAGTCTTTATGCGTTAATATGTGTGTCAGAGTGTGTGTTTGACGCTGGATTATGTGCAAATGTTTATGGACTCTTGCATAAAGGAAGTTTATGATGATGTCTAACAAGATTTTAATTAGCATACATTCTACTTTTTTGTTACTGCAAAGAAAACAAAGAAGATAAAGAATGAAAAAGAAGATATTTTTGGATGGAGGTAGAATGTTTTTTCGGTAGATTTAAATATGGCTTGGTATAATTGCAGACGTTTTCCCCCTCCGAAATCTGACGACACCGATGAAAGGAAAGAGTTTCTATGTCAAAAATGTCATATAAAGATCCAGAAGAATTATTATCCTTTGTAAAAAGCAAGACCCAATTTCGAACAGGAAAATTATAAAGTTTGGAAAATTTTATAAGGACGTTACACACACAAGAAAGATGAAAAATGTTTTTTTTTTTTAAATCCAAATACAGTTTATTTTCCAAATTGCAGCCACTTTGGGTTGAAAATGTGCATAGGACCATCAATATACTTAAAACTGAGCGGATCCTTTATATGGGTCTTTGTCTTCTCTTCTATGGCGAAGACCTATAGCTCTTCTACGGCAAATACCTACAGCTCTTCTATGACGAAGACCTACAGCTCTTCTATGACGAAGACATACAACTCTTCTATGACGAAGACCTACAGTTCTTCTATGACGAAGTCCTACAACTCTTCTATGGTGAAGACCTACAGCTTTTCTATTGGGAAAATCTACAGCTCTTCTATGGTGAATACCCACAGCTCTTCTATGGCGAAGACCTACAGATCTTCTTTGGCTCTATTATGAAGCATTTCTATAGCTCTTCTGTGAAGAAGGCCTCCCACTACTGTAAGAGAATGCGGCTAAAACTTTCAAAATGCCGAAAAAAGCTGGTACCGTTATATAAGGTTTATACCAAAATATGAACCTATATTTAAATTTACCAGCCAATAGTAAGAGATGCCGAAATATGTCCACTTGGTTTGGAAAAGGATCTTAGGACCATTGAAGTATATATTATGTACGGGCCATTACATATCCGAATATGGACCGATATTGGTAAAGTAAAAAAAGTGTCAGTCGGTGTTGCCGACAAATATATACCCTCAGCCTATGGGTATAAAATATTGACCCTTTGGGGGAAGGTACCAGAAAGAGAGGGTCGACTGGTCCCACCAGTTTGGTTGAAATCGGACATTTCTTTTGCCTAATATTGGATTTGTAAATATTAAAAATGTTGACCATTTCTTGGGGAGGTACCAGAAGGAGTGAACTATCTTCGGACTTGATCTGGGTTTGGCTTCATTTGTCTGATATAATAAAATAT
>NW_026880835.1:0-32830 GCF_032173495.1 Musca vetustissima
TGGACATTATATGGTCCAATTATGCCATTGACCATTAGCTTCAATGCGGCTTCAGACCTGGCAAATTGACCAGATTTTCACTCTGCGCCAAATCCCGGTAAAGACCCACGAAAACCACATCTACACATTCCACCAATTCGTCGATTATAAAGCCGAATTCGACAGGCCTATTCGTTCCGAGGTCTTTAAAGCCATGTCTGCGTTCGGTACTCCTCCAAAATAAATACGACAATGCAGGATAACTTTAACTGGCAGCTGTTCCTATCGGTCAGCTGTTGAAGTCGGATAGGACCTCTCGGAGCCTTTCAATACCGAAGGAGGATTCAGCCTAGTAAGGGAATATACTCCTGTGAAAAAATTTACATCGTCGAAAAAAATTGTTTTAACCCCAGTTTCTTTTGACCAAATGTTTGTTTAGGCAGTTAACAATTTAATCCAAATTTTGCACATCATAATATTTTTTTTTAGTTCAAACTCAAAATTTTGAAAAATTTAAACCTCACTTAAGCCGATGGACCTCCAAACTCCGCACATCGTAATATTTTTACGCAGATTAAGTCCAAATATGGTCTAATCGGTGAAAATTTTAAAATTTTACAAATCTCATATAAAGAGAATGGAGTATCCGATTCGTTTCAATCGTAATATTTTTAACCTACCCGACATAAAAGCCAAAACTGGGGTCTATAGACTGAGGGTATATATCTGTCGGAAACACCAAACGATATTTTTTACATATTTTTTTCAATAATGCTTTATTTAAAAAATCAAAAAAACTGAAACCATTTTTTTATAAATTCCCACAAAATAAAACGTGTGTTGAATTTCAAAATTTTCGGAAAGGGTAGAATTTTTTCATCCCAAAAAATCAAATTTTAATTGAAAATCTTGTTTTACAGTTTTTTTTTCTCCAAAGTTACCATTTTTACACAGCGTGTCATTTTTTTGGGATAAAAATCTGACAATTTTTTTTTCTATTTTAACATCCTTTTTTGGAAGCTGACACACACACCCAAGTAAAGGGTAACAATAGCTATTTACAGGATTAGAGACGAACACACACACACAGGATGCACAAAAAATGAAAAAAACAGCGACAACAACAAAACAGAATCCATTGTGATCACTTCGTATGTATGCAAATCAGTTGCAAGGATCTTTGTCAAGGACACCCCAGAGATAGTAGAAAAAAAACGAAATTTATGTTTATTCCCATGATGGGATGAATGCACACAATAACTGAGAAAAAAATTACATAATTTAACCCTTTTTTCCAGCAAAACCAAAAAAAAAAAGAAAAAACTAGCCAGATGGAACTATCCCAAATAAGGAATAATGCGCAGCATTCCACCACTATGCAAATCAGCTTTCTTCCCTTGGTTTCCCCCCTCTCTCTCTCACCCAAGTGACCGTTTTAATTATATTCTTCATTATGAATTGTTATGTTCAATTCACCCCGACTCTTGTTTTTTGTTTTCAAAGGATTGTGTTTTTGTTGTTCTTCTCCTTGGTCCTTAAAGAAGCTTAGAATTTCTTGCATTTAAAAATGAAGCGAAAAAACCGGATTTTTCATTTGAATTTGTCAGGGTCGTTTTTTAATGGTTTTGGGTGTCAGCTTTCCTTGATTGTGTCTAATGTGTTGAAAATTTATGTCTCCTCAGTACTGGAGTCAAAGGACATGGACATGTGTTTTTTTTTCTTGTTAATGGCTTTGCTTCACCCCAAAGCTTTAAACGTGAGAAAAAAAATGTGAGTGCCACATTTTTTTTTTACTTTTAAAGATCTTCTGTAGTCTCAATATGCAAATTAGTTTTTTTTTTGGAAACTAGGATGTTCGAACTACCAAAAAAAAGGATGTCACAAAATTAAAACATAACGTTTTTTGGGTAATTTTCATGAAAACCCATGTGTGCGCCGGCGCAGACAGCTCCCTGTGAGTGTTGCCTGGGTACGCATTTTTTATCATCAAAAATTTCGTTACGCCACATTTTTTATGTAGATTTTTCTTCTCACCATCACCATCATCATCATTTGACATCTGAAATACCTTTTGTTGAAAAACTAGTTTTTTTGTTTCCTTTTTTTGTAACAATTACATTTATTTCAATTATTTTTGGGAACAATCCGGTTTTTGGGATTTTTTTTAGAAAAAACTTTGATTTCTTTGTGAATTTTTAAATGGAATTGGAAACAAAAAAGTTATAAAAAATTGTAACGTTTGTTGCCTTTTTATGGCACCCCTCTTACTTATAATTATAATTTTTTTGTTAACACGTGTCCTGTGGGGACATTCATTATATGCGTGTATAATTCAACTTTTTTTTATAAAAAATAGTTTTTTAATTTTTTTGGTAACACATGTCCCTGTTGATGTCTAAATAAGGGCGTTGCTCAGTATGCTACCGCTAGCGCAGCTAATAGCTCCTCTGTAGAACATACAATTATTAATCTCAGGTTCGTGCCCCACGTTGGGCGCCATGTCCACGCTAATGTCTAAATAAGGGATGTCAGCGTTTTCGGATTTGTTAACTTATAGTTAGGCTAACTATGAGTTAATCTTAGGTACATACTACAAGTTGGGTGCCATTTGTGTCCCACCAGTGTCTACATATGGGATAAACATGATATTTTCAATAGGATTCGCGCTACCAATATGACGATGTTAGGCCGGCCAGCTATGTCGGTGGAGCATGAGACTATTAATCTCAAAGTCAGGAGTTCGTTTATAACATTGGGCTCCATTCTTTTCCGTTGGGCGCCATGTCCACGCTAATGTCGAAATAAGAGATGTCAGCGCCGAAATAAGAGGTTCGCCGCCGATATCTCAAAATCAGGTTCGTGCCTTAATTCATTCATGCATAGGTTCAGTGTTGCCGGTTTGTCGTTTTTCTCATTGGTTCAGTGTCACCGGAATTCTATCATTAACCCTTTGAGCCCCGATTTTTTTCCGTAATCATAGAACAATTTTCTGTTCACAGATTTAATGCAACTATCCTAGATAGGATAGGGACAAAATTTGACATCGATACAGTACTTTCTTTCTGAAAAATAAAAGCCCAATATCAAGAAAACCAAATGCAAAATCGACGAAAAAATTATTTTATAGTACTCTTTATATTCTGTTTTACAAGAATTAAAAATAATTCTGATGGTAGAATTTGTACATTTCGAATACGAAGCGATTTAAATAATTTGGACTGTACACACAAATTAGTACTGTACACATTTTGCCCTCTTCTCTATATTAAAAAGCTTATAACTTTACGAAAAATTTGAATTTTTTAGATGTTTCTTGTGATATGTATCGTCCATAATCAGGACTTGACATATGAAATCCAAAGAATATATATCTACTAGCAGCATTTTAAATATAAGCTCTAAAACATTTTGTTGCCTGTGGGCAACATTGGGCCACAAAGGGTTAAGCCCGGCTAATTTAATGAGTACAGTACTAGACTCTTAATCTCAATGTTCTACGTTCGTGCCCAAAATTAGGTGGTAGGAAGATTTTCTATACAATGAGAACCCAAAATACCCAACATGAAGTGGACGAGTCCCCCCTCCCCCCAATATTTTCTCAAATACATTTTTCTATCATTAGAATTCTACAGCCCAAATATGGTGAAGCTAGCTTGTCGAGAAATATTTTATGCCGCTAAAATCGCGACTTCAGCCATAGTGCAGTATCTTAATAAGGGATTCTTTCGCGCTACCGATATGACGACGTCAGGCCGTCATTAATCTCAAAGTTGTGTGTACATTTTCAACATTGGGCGTCATTGTTGTCCACGCCGATGTCTACATATGGGATAGCGACGTCAGCGTTTCCGGCAATTTTGGTTTCTGTCGGGCAAACTATGTCTCAATATCAGGTTCGTGTCCCACGTTAATAGCCATTCATATCCCCACCGGTGACTTAATTAATTCATAGGTTCAGTGCTACTGGTTTGTCGTTTTGCTCATTGGTTCAGTGTCACCGGAATTATATCATTAAGCCCGGCTAATTTAATGAGTATAGTATTAGACTCATAATCTCAATGTTCTAGGTTCTTGCCCAACATTAGATGGTAGAAAGATTTTCTATACAATGAGAACCACGGTACAGCCAATACGGGCGTGAAGTGGGCGAGTACCGCCCATTTTTTCACAAATCCATTTTTCTAACGTTAGAATTAGTTTGTCGGGAAATATTTTATACCGCTAAAATCGCGATTTCAGCCATAGTGCAGTGTCTACATAAGGGATAATCATGCAATTTTCATAACAATCGTATTCTTTCGCTCTACCGTTATGACTACGTCGGGCCGGCTAGTTAAGTCCGTAGAGAATGAGCCCATTAATCTCAAAGTGACGGCTAAAGGGCTTCTCAAACTTTAAACGCGTTTTTCTCTAAACATTTTTTTGCGAATGGCGGGCACGATAACTCAAAAACTAATAATCCAATCGGTTCCAAATTTTGCAACGTTTCTCTGGGAGTGTATAGCTCTCGTATGAACTAGGATAAAGCCAATCGGTGAAGATCTTCCTTATTTTTTTAACTTGGTTTTTGGTAAAAAATCCGCGATTTTTCAAAAATATTTTTCAAAGGGCCACCATTTTCTTAATTTTAGAGCGAAGTCAATAATCCTAGTTCATACGAGAGTCAGGCATGTACTCTTTCTAACACCGTTGGAATTTTCGGATTCCGATGTTCCAGTGAGGAGTTATCATGCCCGCCATCAAAAATAAGGACTTTTCTTTAATTACAAAAAACAACAACAAAACAATAACAAAATTTTTTTGTAAATTATTTTTCTTCTCTTTTAAATCTTCAATTATATATGTGCAAAGTTACAAACCTTAACAAGCATTGGTATTGATTTACCAGCCCATTGAAAATCTTGAAAAAATAAAATCGAGAATGGGGGGGGGTTCCCTTAAACAATTTTTGGGGTTTTATCTCTCTATCCACTTTTCCCTGCACGACATCGGCAATTTGTTACGATGAGTCGTATGTCTGTCTATCCAGTTGACTGACTGACTTGACGAATGATCATCATCGATGTTTTTTTATTTATTTATTTTTTGTATGTGGGTTTAGCAAAGTTTTTTTTATTTTTTTTTTTTTTTTTTTTTTTGGCAAAAATTAACTTTCAAACAAATAAAAAATGAGAGACAGACATAGCGCCAACCTTTTTTATATTTCATTTTTTTTAATTTTGAGGGCTAAGATACTTTTGGCACCAATGAAAAAAATTGCTTACTACGTCAGATAATGTTGCTGGTGGGGATTTTGTTTAATAGGATAGAAATCTAGTACACTAGTTTGGAAATACTGAGGGATTATCGGGACTATGGGTGAGGGACATTCAATGAATTATCTTTCTATCATGGCTATAAAGGTTGGATTAAAAAAGTATTCATATTTTTTCTATAAGAGTGCGGATTCTTTAAAATAAATATTTTTTAAAGATTCACTTATTCACCGAAGGGGCTTTTATTTGCTTAGAAAGTGAAAAATATATTTGCAGAAGCTTGTCAATATATGTCTGAGTTTTTATACAGCCCTTATATAGACTTACTGCCCAATTTTTGTTATTTTTAAGGTTTTAAGCACCTTCTTCCACAGAATGTACTGCAATTTGGACTTCTATGTTCGTGGAGGCTGCAGAGGGTAAAAAATTTCTTCGAAGAATGCGGTGCACATGAAACATACCAAAACATGTACCATATCATATCAATATAGGTCCATGTTCTTATATAGCCCACATATAAATATCCCATATATTTTCGGTACTTTCAAAGTTTTAGTCGATTTTCACCACCGATTTGCATTTCGGATTCCTGGTGAATAAAAAACTTCTTCCCAGAAAATGTTCCATATAGGTCCTGGTTTTGTTAAGTAACACGCATATAAGGGACCCAGCCCATGTTCCGTATTTTGAAGATTTTTGTTGCATTATTTACAGGAAGGACGTTATTTTGGCGTTCTGGTTCGAAGATGTAGTTCCATGTTTGCATATATCCTCCATATCAAAGTCTTTAGGTATTTTAATGTTTTCTAGGTATATTTTGCAATCGACTTGGAACTATTTTGGCATTCCTAGTTCTTGAAGGGAGAATAAAAACTACCTCGCCGATTTTTTTTTTCTGTATAGTTCAATATTTTGCCATATTCGCCATTTTTTCAATGAATGAAATTTCTTGGCAAACATTTTTTTTCTGCGTCTATAGAGGGTCAGTGGATTCAAGGTCGTCTACGAAGTACTAAACGGTCAATATGGAGACCCTTCAGTTTGTCAATACCTACAAATAGTCCATTCAGTTTGTCTATATACTGCCTCACCTTCGGTTCGCCTATAAAGTCTCCCTGCCTTAAGATTATCTAGAAAGATTTACAGGTCTTTATAAGGCTCCTAGTTCTTCAGTTCCCTGCAGCTCGTCTATGAAAGACTCCCTTCTTCAGCTCGTCTATGAAAGACTCCCTTCTTCAGCTCGTCTATGAAAGACTCCCTTCTTCAGCTCATCTATGAAAGACTCCCTTCTTCAGCTCGTCTATGAAATACTCCCTTCTTCAGCTCGTCTATGAAAGACTCCCTTCTTCAGCTCGTCTATGAAAGACTCCCTTCTTCAGCTCGTCTATGAAAGACTCCCTTCTTCAGCTCGTCTATGAAAGACTCCCTTCTTCAGCTCGTCTATGAAAGACTTCCTTCTTCAGCTCGTCTATGAAAGACTCCCTTCTTCAGCTCGTCTATGAAAGACTCCCTTCTTCAGCTCGTCTATGAAAGACTCCCTTCACCGCGTCTATGAAAGACTACCTTCAGCTCGTCTATGAAAGACTCCCTTCAGCTCGTCTATGAAAGACTCCCTTCAGCTCGTCTATGAAAGACTCCCTTCAGCTCGTCTATGAAAGACTCCCTTCAGCTCGTCTATGAAAGACTCCCTTCAGCTCGTCTATGAAAGACTCCCTTCAGCTCGTCTATGAAAGACTCCCTTCAGCTCGTCTATGAAAGACTCCCTTCAGCTCGTCTATGAAAGACTCCCTTCAGCTCGTCTATGAAAGACTCCCTTCAGCTCGTCTATGAAAGACTCCCTTCAGCTCGTCTATGAAAGACTCCCTTCAGCTCGTCTATGAAAGACTCCCTTCAGCTCGTCTATGAAAGACTCCCTTCAGCTCGTCTATGAAAGACTCCCTTCAGCTCGTCTATGAAATACTCCCTTCAGCTCGTCTATGAAAGACTCCCTTCTTCAGCTCGTCTATGAAAGACTCCCTTCTTCAGCTCGTCTATGAAAGACTCCCTTCTTCAGCTCGTCTATGAAATACTCCCTTCTTCAGCTCGTCTATGAAAGACTCCCTTCTTCAGCTCGTCTATGAAAGACTCCCTTCTTCAGCTCGTCTATGAAAGACTCCCTTCTTCAGCTCGTCTATGAAAGACTTCCTTCTTCAGCTCGTCTATGAAAGACTCCCTTCTTCAGCTCGTCTATGAAAGACTCCCTTCACCGCGTCTATGAAAGACTCCCTTCACCGCGTCTATGAAAGACTACCTTTAGCTCGTCTATGAAAGACTCCCTTCAGCTCGTCTATGAAAGACTCCCTTCAGCTCGTCTATGAAAGACTCCCTTCAGCTCGTCTATGAAAGACTCCCTTCAGCTCGTCTATGAAAGACTCCCTTCAGCTCGTCTATGAAAGACTCCCTTCAGCTCGTCTATGAAAGACTCCCTTCAGCTCGTCTATGAAAGACTCCCTTCAGCTCGTCTATGAAAGACTCCCTTCAGCTCGTCTATGAAAGACTCCCTTCAGCTCGTCTATGAAAGACTCCCTTCAGCTCGTCTATGAAAGACTCCCTTCAGCTCGTCTATGAAAGACTCCCTTCAGCTCGTCTATGAAAGACTCCCTTCAGCTCGTCTATGAAAGACTCCCTTCAGCTCGTCTATGAAAGACTCCTTCAGCTCGTCTATGAAAGACTCCCTTCAGCTCGTCTATGAAATACTCCCTTCAGCTCGTCTATGAAAGACTCCCTTCAGCTCGTCTATAAAGAAAAGCCTATTTTTATTTTTTTGCTAAGTTCCCTTTGCTACCTCCACCCCATTGTGCAATAAAGCATTGCCTCTCTTAACTTTTTCGTTGTTGTTTTTGTAATTTAAACATTTTTATAAGCCCCAAACTTACAGACACTTATAAATAAACAACGAAGACGGGGGGAAATAACAACAATTCAATAAAATGATTAATTGCCAAAACTGCGGGCTCCAAAAATCCACTGACACACACACTTTGCCTCTTAGCCACTCACCATCGTGATCCAAGCTGTAGGGAGAAGTCCATTAAAATAAATGATCGTAGTGGCTACGATGAATTGACTAAGAAGAAAAAAAAACATTGTTCAACACTTTAGCCAAAATTCTAGTAAAACCGGTCTTAAAGTTTTTTTCCTCTCTTTTGGCCAAAAAAGCCATAACATGATAAGTATTGCCCAAAAAATTCTTCAACGATTGTTTATTTTGTTTTTTTTTTTTCTGGAAATTATGAGTGGGCAGCTTATTTGAAATGTAAACGAACTGAAGAAGAGATGTTTTTTAATATAGGCCAGATGAAGTAATTTTACAGACAAAAAGGGAGAGCTAAATAGAGGAGCTAAAGTTCAGGAAGTCTTCATATACCAGTTGAATCAGGGAATGTTTATAGACCTACTGAGTGAAGTCTTTATAGACGAGCTCAAGGAAGTCGGCATGGACGTGTCGTGAGAATTCTCTGTAGACAAGCTGAAGCATAGAGTATTTGTGGGAGATCTTAAGTAAATTTTTATAAAAGTCTCGAAGTGAATCTTTGCAGACACCCAAGACATCAGAGAGTCCTCATAAAACATTTCATAAAATAAAATTATCAATAACAAATTCAATCATTCCGATCATGTCAATAACATTATTCCGTCTGTCTCTCTGTCTGACAGCCATATAAATACACACTCACATAACAACAGATGTTGTATTAAAATTCCACATCAATGGTTCAGCCGAACAACTATGTTTATTCGACATCATGTTTAAAACTTCTGAAGACAAAAAACAAAGTCCCCTTTCCTGTATAAGATTTTGCGGCTACTATCATCAAACTAATTCCTCTGCAAGTGCTGAAATTAATCACATTTGATGGATGTGAAGAAGAAGACAAAAAACGACGAAAACTTGACAGAAATGTCCTGTGGCAAAAGTCGACACAAATTCTCATTTAAAATGGATTAAGAAGAGAAGGTGGCTTGGGATAAGTTATGAAAGTTAGTCGGAAGAATAACTTTTTACCAATAAAAAAATATATATGAAATATACAGATAATCGGAAAGGGTCATTTCATATAGAAAATTTGTAATTTATGCCCCAGTCTCAAGGTCAATGACACATAAAATGTTCAAGATTTTCAAATACATGCGAATCAAATTCGAAGATGCAGACTATCACTCCACTCCTTGTGGTGTCTCACATATATAGACTGCTCCCACCTTCAGATCTCACCTGCAGCTCGTCTATAAAGCCTCCATGGCAGTCAAAATTGACTACCAAAGCGATTCGACTTTAAGGTTGAAATTGCCAAGTTTTGATCGGTACAGCTTTAGATATAGCTCCAATATATAATTTCATTCGATTTCAAATGGTTGTATCCGATTAAAAGATGGTGCAAAATTTCTGTCGATAGGTCTTCTATCTATTGAACGTGTATGGAAGGAATTAAATGTCTGGTAATATATCTGAAAAACCAGTGAGCGGAGCAGTATAGTCGGACGGGGCCGACCATTTGATACCATACACAACTTTTATGAAAATCTAACTTTCTGTGGTTCTTTATTATGAGCTTGGGTAATATTTCGCGATATTTGCACCCTCTTGACCGACGAGAGGTCAACGAATATTACTTACATTCAGTACAACCCTTCTAATTACTTGTCCAGATTCCCTTCACCGTGGGTTGTGTTGTGATATTCAGCTTTCGATTGGGGCCTATAAATCGACTCGAAAAACAACAGAAAAAATTAAGCTTTCGGTCCAATTTATCCCAAAATTATTATCTGATCATCGCTGAAAATGATAGGCGTTGTCCTTGACCATAACTGGAACCTCATGGAATATATCAAAGCGATCAGAGATATATTTCCGCCCTCTAGTGTGGTAATGGGTTACTAAAAAATGTCTGAGTACGTAAGCACCTGTAAATATTTTCGTGTAACTCCCACATCCGAGTACATACGACAATATAATTGGTATCAATTTAAAGGGCAACCACTCCACTTGGATATAATATCAACCTCTCGGGTCTATGTCCTTCAGGGGTAAATATATACGCTATAGAATACAAATTTTTGTCATTTTTCACACAAAAATCAGGGTCCATTTGACCCGCTAAATATTGACCGGTCTTTATCAAAACCGACATGCTTATTCTTTGGCCCGATCTCCTTCTCCATGCAAAATTTCACGATGTTCGAGACATTATTGCGGCCTCTGGAGCGACCGTGAAGATTGGTCCATAACTGTGGCCTGTATCGTGTTTACAAAATATAATGGACAGACGGATGGACGGACGGACACACATGTCTAGATCAACTCAGCTAGTCGAGATATGATATATCGGTATACTTAAATGTGGGTCTAGGACCAATATTTCGCGGCGTTACAAACTATAATACCCTGACAACATAGTTGTGTAGGGTATAAATACGTCCTTAGAAGACCATCGAACTCTTGAAAGAACGTATGTCTACAGAAGGTGTCTTAAAGGTTATCAATTTGTGGATGATCCAGGAAATTTATAGAGGACTTATTAAATTTCATTATATCTATAGAATACTCCTGAAATGTTTTAACTACAGAAGCTGTTTTTATCTGCAAAAGAAGAGTAAGAGTAAAGGACCGAAAAGACACCTGGAAGGTATTCTGTCCTTAACTGACACATGGAAGAGGGAAGTCCTCTGAAAGGTTTTCTTTAAAAGATTACAGAGATCTATAGGAAAATATGTTCAATCTATAGAATTCCCCGGAATTCCCAAATGGCTCCTGGAAACTTATTCATAAAATAATCCTTGAATGGTTATATGTAAGGGACCCTTGGCGAATAAAAATCTTCAATGTAGATCTATGTGTTTTAATAGCTCTCATAAAATGGTCCTGTTTTACTCTATGTATGTTGAAATTCCAATCTCAGTTTACAATCATGACAGTCTGCAATTCGGTATTTTATTTTTTAGGCTCTTCAAATAAAGATCCCAAACGCCGCAAATCTATTAAAGTACTCTGGAAGGCATACTACACGTTTACCTTCAGTCTTATGGCTAATAAGGGTATATACTTTTGCTACGGCAAAAATGTGCCTCATCGAAATTTGGCCCAATGATTCTTTAGGCCAAATCCGTTTCAGACAATTTGGAGTGATTTTCAAATGTCCATCCATCCGTTTGTCTGTTTGGAAGGCTGATGCGCACGATAGCTCTCATAAGGAGTAACAAATTTCATACAAACTTTGCACATTGTAATATTCCTTCCAAACTTTGTTCAAGTTTGAAGATGGGGAATATGGGCGCACTCCTTCTGCTCTTTCCATCACAAAATTTTTAATGAATGAACCAAACTGTGTACGATCTATTATCTTTACTAAGCCTAGATCAAGTCCGATGATGGGACCCATTGGTTCACTCCGCAAATGGTAAAATTTTTCAATATTTATAAATCCAATATCAGGTGAATAGAATGTCCGATTTGAACCAAACTGTACACAGCCTATTATCTTTACCAATCCTTGTTTATCTACAGAAGACTTCTGAATTCTCCCACAAAAGTGGCTGTAATTTGGAATTCCGGGATCTTGTGAAGAACATCACTGTAGATAATGGGTCGGTATGCGTTCAGGTTTTGACAAAACGCCCATAAAAATATCCAGCCCACACCTTTTGGTATTTCGAAGGTGTTAGCCCAATTTTCTTATCGAAGTGACTGTAATTTGACATTTCGGATTCTTGGAGAAGATTCTTGGAAGATGTTTCTTCCTAGAAAATGTTCAATGTAGGCCTTTATTGCCTAGTTCATTTTTCCAACCTGGTTGTCTGTAATCAGTGTTGCCAAAACTTTGTTGATAAAAAATGATTTGGTTTAAAAAAGTGCTAAAAAGTGCTAAAAATTTTTAAAAAGTGCCAAATAAAAGTGCTAAAAATTTTATAAGAGAAATTAACAGAATTTGATGTAATTTGATATTTTGTATTCTCCTTATGTTCAAATTTCCCTGCCATAAATCATAAATGGTATATGTTTCGGGGTAGGCCCTAGAGAACGAAATTTTGGTGACGTTGGACATGTTTTCCATCAAATTGACTATAATTTGAAACTTTTGATTTTAATGGTGTGTCAAATTCTCCCACTAAAACGTTTTAATACCGGAATGGCATATATACAAAAACTGCCAAGGTGAAGGCTTGCAAATAGTCGTTATATTAAAGTAATACTCCTTTTTTATTTTGAAAGGTTTAGACGCATTCTCTGTGTTCTTTTAGGGTAGGATATATTTGTGAGGGATATTTTCTAAATAAGTCTATGTTTGGACATATCCCCCTTATAAAGGTTCCATCCTATTTGCGTCCTTTTAAGGTTTAGAACCTTTTCCTGCTGAAGTGTAGGTCCGTCTTTTGACATAACCCTATTATAAAGTGGGACGCGACCCATTTTCGGTACCCTCAAGTGGCTATAATTTGGCATTCCGGATTCAAATGAATAAAAAACTCCTTTCTAGAAAGTTTCCGATTTGGGTCATCTCAAATTGGTTTTTCATTTTACCAAATAAAAACCCTACTAGCAGGCGGTGCTATAGTAACCATATGAAGTGCAGGGTATAAAACGTTCTGACCGGGCGAACTTTAACACATTTTTACAGATGTACTGGCACTTTTTATATCCTCACCACACTGAGGTACAGGGTATTACGTCTTTGTGCATATGTTTGTAACAAGCAAAATGAACGAGATAGACACATGGTTCCTTTTAAGAATATGCATAGAATTACTTTCTGAATCGATGTATGTATGTCCTCTGTCCGTCCGTTTGTCTGTCCATCTGTTGATGTAAAATTGTAAACAAAGTACAGTTCGCATTTATGATCAGAATTGGATGAAATTTTCCACAGCTCACACAGCTTATGCACTAAAGACCCAAAGTGGGACACAATTTTGTACAATGTACTGAAGTTAATATAAATTAATCTCTAACAGGTTTCGTTGATGTCAGTTGAGATTTAGATATAGCTCCCATATATATATTCCTTGGAATTTAGGTATATGGTGCACCGAGTTTTGTTGAAATTGGTGCATATGCAGACACAGCTTTCATATATATTTCAAACGGGTGTCTGATTGAAATTAAATTTTGAATAGTTCGGCCTATTCGGTATGCAGAACTATTCAAAATGTATCGAGTTTGCTCTAAATCAATTTACATAAATTTGTCCCATTGTATGCAAACGAATCTAAACAAATGAATTGAAATTTAGCATAGGTTCCAGAAAGACATAAATATCACATATTCGAGTTCGGTCAATTTCATTTCAATGTTCTTTCGAAAAGGCGACGTCTGTTAAGGGAACCCCACCATTCTGGATTTTTTTATTTTTAAGATTTTAAATGGGCTGGTAAATTAATACCAATGCTTGTTAAGGTTTGTAACTTTGCACATATATATTTGAAGATTTAAAAAGGAAGAAAAATAATTTACAAAAATTTGTTGTTGTTGTTTTTTTGTGATCAAAGAAAAGTCCTTATTCTTGATGGCGGGCATGATATCTCCTCACTGGAATATCGGAAAATTAATTTTTTTTTTTTGTAAAATCGCCTATTTTTGACCACAAACTAAGTTAAAAAATAAGGAAGATCTTCACCGATTGGCTTTATACTAGTTTATATGAGAGCTATACACTCCCAGAGAAACGTGTCAAAATTTGGAACCGATTGGATTATTAGTTTTTGAGATATTAGGCCCGCCATTCATAAAATGCTAAAAAAAGTGCTAGGTGCTAGATCAACTTTTTTGGTGCTAAACGAGTCTGAAAAGTGCTAAATCTAGCACTAAAAGTGCTAAATTGGCAACACCTCCGAACATTTCGTCCTTTATACATGTTTCCATATAGAAGACCTCTTCAAGCTTTTCAATATATAGATGCCCAGGGCCCTCTCTAGAAGGTCACTGGGCCTTTTGAAGGTCTTTGATCAATAAAAGGCCGCTGGAAGGTCTTCTATCTGCAGAAAATCTATGAAAGGTATTTACCTATAGAATTCCCATCGAGGCTTTTTACGAACAAAATACAACTGGAAGATATGCTAAGGCGCTTTTAACTGTAGAAAACCTATAGAAATGTTACTATCTGTAGGTGACCCTTGCAATGTTTTCTAAATTTTCTGGAAGATACTTAAAGTTCTACTACCAACAGCAAACATCACGAGGATATTTTATCTACAAGATACTTCTTGGAGGTTGTTTTCTCCTCTGTTCTCGAAAACTACCGGTCTCTGGGGTATATTGATTTTATAGAATACCCGTGGAAGCTCTATATGAGTCATGTGAAGCATATTTTATATACTGACAATTTTTTTCTGCAACATTTCACATCCACCTCGTATTCCTCAAGCATTGCTATGACAGAGCCAAAAAAAACAACCTATAGAATTTCTTGTCGAACAAAATAAAAAACACCGCTGTCAAATAAGGAACGTTAGCTGGTTACCACAAGAAAAAAAATAGCTGCCAACCAACCAGCCAGCCAACGTTCATCTGCTAGAATATCAAACTGCAACAATGTTGCAAGATCGGATAAGAACTCAATTGTAAATGGCGGTTAGAGTGACTGCTGCTGGTGGTGGTGGCGATGGTGAAGACGATGATGACGACGATGATTGTGGTGGCCGCCGCCGATACTGGTAACTCAACTAACTACCTATCCGAGTACCAACATATGTACACACGCTCGTGTTGGAGGCTTTTATGAAAGAAAAAACAAAACAAAAAAACAAACGACAACACATTAAAGGAATCCAACAACAAAATGCTGTAAAGCATCCATCCAACCATGCAACACCAAAACCAACAACAAATATTCCATACATGAAGTGGTTAGGAAGAAGAAGCAGGAGGAAAAAAACGAACTAACCAACCAACCTGATCCCTGGTTGATGAGGAGGAATCCTCGGAAAGTTTTTTCAGCACTATTGTTGTTGTTGATGATGGTGGTGTTGTTGTTGGTCATGAAGTAGAGGTGTTTAAATTATTGTCGTCGAGTTGTTGCTGCTGCCTTGGCCACCTTCTCCTTTCGCCAATATCTGATGTGGAAGCGATCCAATATCTTGGGTTGTTGTTGTTGCTGTCATATCCGTTCATGTTGTTGTTGGTTTTATTATTATTATTAATATTAATCATATTTGTTGTTGTTGTGTGTTCAAATTTCTCTTTTTTTGTTGGCTAAAAATTGACTGAACTCAACAGAGGTATTTGTTGTCCGCATTGAAGGAGGGAACTGAAGTTGTAGGGGAGTTGGTGGTATGGTAGTACGGTAGAGGTGGAGTATGCCATACTTTGTGGTAAAAATGAATTGAATCTCCCCAAAAGAAAACCTGTTTCAGATATCAGACTTTTTATTCGTGTGTTTTTTTCAGAAACTCTACATAGAGGTTGATTATTGCTGGCTACAAGATTTTTTGCCGGCCAAAATCCGTCCGTCTGGTGTGTCCGTCCAACCGCCCGTCTGTCCACAAACGTCCAACACTTATTTTTTGCTGCCCTGCCATCGTTGTACGTGGGAATAAATTTTTTTGTTGGCCGCCTGATGACTCTTAATGAATTTGGTTTAAGAGGTTTTTGTTTTCAAGTTTTTGTTGCTGTTTGGTCTCTTTCTCCTTCTTGACCAAAATACAACAATGTTGCGTATTGATTGAGGTTTGAGTTTTTTTATTTGTATTTTGAATCGCATTTTTTACTTCGAATGGTAAAGGCCTAAGCCAAAACCAGCAAAAAATGATTTGCAGACACGTGATACATTAAGCCATGGGGGAATTATTTTCAAGTCAATTATGAAATTCGTGCCAGTAATGAAATTATTATTGGTTTTCAAAATAGCTATAATTTTGGAATGGGTTACATGTTAGGACAGCTATTAAATCACATTGAAAGGCGGTGACCAGATATTGAACTGGAAACAATAAAATAATTAGATCATTTTGTTGAAAGAGGATCACGAGAGTATATATCCCTCTTTAAGGTCACTGACATATAAAATATCTTTTGAAGGTATTTTATATATAAGAGGCCTTTATTCTGTAGAAAAACTCTGGAGGGTCTTATAAATATAAACTGGAACCCCTTCGAGTATATTTATGTATAGAAGACCTCTGAAAGATCTGTTGGAGTTATTAATATATATACAAAACCAATAGAAATGTTTCCCATCTGTGTAAGACCATTAAAATATTTTCAAACTACAAAAGACCTCTAGAAATTGGAATACCATCTAAAAGACCTTTAAATGTCTTCTGAAATGTTTTATAAATATATAGAGACTTCCTTTCAAGTCTATTTTCTCTATAGAAGACCTCTGAAAGATTTGTCTGTTTGTAGAAAACCTATAGAAATATACATATCTGTGTAAGACCCTTTGAAATATTTTCAATCAATAGAAGACCTCTCGAAGGTGGAATACCATATGTAAAGTCTATAAAAGATCTCTGGAAAGTCTTCAATCAATTTTAAGGTTCTCTGAAAAATTTATAATATACAGAAGACCTCACAAAGGTTTTTTATACCCTCAGCCTTATGACTGATGAGGATAGATACAGTTTTCTACAGCAAACATGTGCCTAATCAAAATTTGGTCCAAGTTTTTTTTTGACCAAATATGTAGCAAACAAATTGGACTAGATTTATAAATGTCCGTCTGACTGGATGATAACACTCGAAGGGTGTAACAATTTGCAAAATTTGCAAATATTACGATCTGCAAATTTTGAAATTGGAAATTTATCCCAAACTTAGATCAAGTTCGAAAATGGTACCTGGTACCTCCTGTACAAAATGGTCAAAACTTAGTTGCTAATTTATTATACACTCAGCCTAATGGCTAATGAGGTTAAATAGGCTTTGATACAGCAAAAATGTGTCTTATCGAAATATTGGTTTTAGATCCCATTTTTTCTCTGGACCAAATCCGTTTCAGAGTCGATTACAAATGTACAACAAATTATACAAAAAATTACGTTTACAACCTATTGTCTATACCAAGCTTAGAGCAAGTGCGAAGATGAGACCCATTAGTCCACTCCGTCTAGACCTCCCCCACAAAGGGTCATATTTTTCAATATTTATAAATTCAATTTTTAGAAATCCTCTTATGCAACAATACAAGATCTCTAAAAGATTTGAAACCTATAGAACCCCGTTGAAGTAATATTAAAACTAATTTATGTGACCAAGTATTCTAATCCTGATCAAAATATGATATCTTAATATTTGTAGTTACAATCGATTTAGTGCAATTATGGGTATATAGTACCACCACTCTGGTGTCTCTTTCACATTTGAAAAATATAAAAATAATATAAAAATTACTCCACCTAGACAATGGGCAGTGATTACGTAGACCTCCGCAAACCAAAATACCATACATACATCATAGGCTGAGTGTATATATCTGTCGGCAACACAGATTTTTAAATATTTACAGGTGCTTACGTATTCATATATTATTTAGTAACCCATTACCACACTAGAGGGCGGAAATATAGCGCTGATAGCTTTGAAATTTTCCATGAGGTTCAAGTTATGGTCACCGACAACGCCTATAATTTTCGGTGATGATCAGATAATAATTTTGGGATGAAATGGACCGAAAACTTATTTTTTGTTTTTTTTTTCGAGTCGATCTATAGGCCAAAATTGAAAGCCGAACATCACAACACAACCCACGTTGAAGGGAATCTGGACAAGTGATTAGAAGGGCTGTACTGAATATTTGTAATATTTGTTGACCTCTAGTCGGTCAAGAAGGTTAAAATATCGCGAAATATTGCCCAAGCTCAGAATATAGAACCACAGAATGTTATAGTTTCGTGGAAGTTGTGTAGGGTATCATATGGTCGGCCCCGGCCGACTATACTGCTCCGCTCACTGGTTTTGAAGTAAAATGAATATCCGTTTCCACAAAGCAATATTTTTACCGTACTTGGATGATGTCCGATAATGGGACGCGTCGGTCTACTCCTTCTGGTACCTTCCACCCAGTGTCAATACACTGTACACCACACTGTTGTACAGGGTATTATGTCTTTGTGCATATATTTGTATCAGGCAAAAGGAAACGAGATTTTGAGAATATGCATAGAATCACTTTCTGAGTCGATTTATGCATGTCCGTCCGTCTGTTGGTGTTAAATTGTAAACAAAGTACAGGTCGCATTTATAATCCAAATTGGATGAAATTTGGCACAGCTCATTTGTTTGGCCAAAGGACGAACCCTATTGAAATTGGGAAAAATCGGTTCAGATTTAGATATAGCTCCCATATATATTTTTGTCCGATTTAAGGTAAATGGTGCACCAAAGACCCTATATAACTGTCGATTTGCACGAAATTTGGTATAACGTACTGAATTGAGCCTAGAGTGATATCTGCCAAGTTTTTAGAAAAACGGTCCAGATTTAGATATAGCTCCCATATATAGTTTCGTCCGATTTCAAGAAAATGGTGCACCCTATATATCCCTTGATTTGCACGAAATTTGGCATAACGTACTGAATTGAACCTAGAGTGATTCGGTCCAGATTTAGATATAGCTCCCATACATAGTTTCCTCCGATTTCATGTAAATGGTGCACCAAAGTCACTATATATCTTTCGACTTGCGCGAAATTTGGCATAACATGCTGAATTGAGCGTAGAATAATGTTTGTCATGTTTCGTGAAAATAGGTCCAGATTTAGATATAGCTCCAATATATATTTTCGTCCGATTTTATGTAAATGGTGCACCAAAGTCCCTTTCGATTTGGACGAAATTTGCCATAACGTACTAAATTGAGTGTGGAGTGAGGTGTGCCAAGTTTCGTGAAAATCGGTTCAGTTTTAGATATAACTCCCATATATATTTTCGTCCGATTTAATGTAAATGGTGCACCAAAGTCCCTGTATGTCTTTCGATTTGCCGAAATTTGGCATATCGTACTGAATTGTGTCTGGATTAATGTGTGTCAACTTTCGTGAAAATCCGTTGAGGTTTAGATATAGCTTCCTTTTATATTATCGATCGATTTTAAGTAAATGATGCACCAAGGCCCAATATATGGCTGATCAGAACGAAACGTACTAAAATTAGTATGACCTAACGTGTAACAAGTTTCGTTGAAATCGGTTCATATTTGGATATAGCTTTCATATACATTTTCGTCCGATTTTAAGTAAATCTTCATGTTGGTCAGATTGACATGAAATTTTGCACGACGAATGACATATTTATGGATTGATCTAAGTTGGTTCACAATTTGATAAAGATCACATTTTTTAGTTCATCGAATTTCATGTTAATGGTCCTTCAAAATGCGACGACTGTTAGGATACATATGTTTAATATACCCATAGTGGTGAAGGGTATCATATAGTCGGCCCTGTCCGACTTTACTACTTTCCTTACTGGTTTTTTATCGTTTAAGTAAACGATATATTAAATCATAGACATTCAGGTCGAAAATGTCGGTATTTAGCATATCGAAAACCGTTCATGCCCAAAATAGGTTTGTAACAAATCGAAGTATTTACTTTCCCAGCAATACCACCTCCATCAGAAATTCGTTAGTACCTGACACAGGCACTGTGAATCAATCCAACAACAACAAAAGTATTGCAGTTGTCCGCAAATGCCTTGTTCACCTCCAACGAACCTCTCATTGAGGTGGTATCGCTAGTAAAGTAAGTACTTCGATTTGTTACAAGAGACATTTGGATATGAAGGGGTTTTTGCAAAGAACCTATAAATATCTTCAAAACTGGCATGCTGCCCAGATCCGATCAAAAACATTTCGTGACGATTGGTTCATGACTGCGGCCTGCACCTTGATTACCAATTATAAGGGACAGATGGACAAAAACACATAGCCGGATCCATTCCCATAGTCTAAATGATCGGTATAATAAAGTTGGCCTAGGTCCAATATTTCGTGGCATTCATTACTCACTCTTCCACATTAACATTGTTTAGGGTATAAGTATTCCGGCTAGTCCGAATTATTGTATTGAATTAAAAGTAACTCTGGTATATTCCTACTTCGGATATAGTAGAAATTATATACTAGGGATCAGAAGTTTGTAATATTGTCCAACAACAGAACACATTTCCATAATACTAGTGGATTACCCTGTCATGTATTATCATATATGACCATTGTTGCCGTTTTGGGTGTTTCTAACCCAATTTGATCCGAAAAACAAACAAATTTTCCAATTAGTTCGATGGTTGTCCATTTGGGTACATTTTAATGCTACTAATGTAATAGAATTTAGTTAAAATATGCAAAGTTGGACCGAAAAACGGATTATCCACGTTTTCCTTTTTGCGGACATTTTGTACCGATTTTTTGTTATCTAACGGCAAAACTGTATATGGAACCTTAAACAGATTTAATTCTATCATGATCTTCATCTATAGTAAGAGATCAATATAGTAATATCCATAGATTTACCAGGCAGTCATAAAGAATTTTCTTTTATACAGTGGTAATACCGTGCCGCTCAAGGATCTATTGTCATTCATATCCACCTTTTTTCTCATCCGACACTTGTCCTTCGTCTACAAAAGAAATCTCATAAATTCAATTTTATTGTCATTAAAACAAAGGAAAACCCCGTAGTAATATTTTGCAAATATTAGAGACACCTTCTTATTGTCACTTTTCAAAAAAGAAATAAATAACACTTTCAATTTCATTTCATACCCTCCATAACAGTTGGATGCCAATATCCTTACAAGAAGATCACGAAGTACAAAAAGGAAGAAAAATCAAACCACCAAAACCCAAAGACAATATACTCTCCCATTCTTTCACAATGACATTCGACGACAAAACCTCACAAAACAATTGCCAACGAATTCCGCAACATTCGCACAAGACACTCGGTGATCTAACAAATCATTTCTATTATCCTTCAACAAAAGGATAACTACCCAAAGATTGCAAATAATTTGGCATTGTCTGCCATTGTTCGTTTTCTGTGTGCCACAAACAACAATAATCGATCATCGTCTATTTAAAATCGATCCGAAGGGAAAATTTTGCACAAATACAGACCCAAGGAATTGAACAAAAGAAATTTGCAATAATCCTTACTTCCTTCCCTATTTTTGCAATTGTTGTGGAGGGTTGTATGTTTGCCAATAATATAATTGATATATGATGACGATTGTTGTTTTTCTTTGGTATTATGGATCATTTGAAAGAGGGAAGGAGGTAGAAGATTATTATTTTGAACAAAAGAAAATAAAGAAGATTGTGTCAACATAAATCTTAATAAAAAGGAAGAAAAGGTATTTATCCATGTTATGCCAGAAATTTGAATATTGTTATGGAATTCGAAATTGTAATGATTATGCAAAAAATCCATTGTAATTTAGGAATTTGGAGTTATCATGTCACATGGTCCTTTAACCATAAGAGAATGGTTGACCTTACAACATTTGAGTTGGATGTGTCATTATATTATTCATATTCCAAAATTTGGAATTTAAAACACGATTCTTATGAAACAACTAGAGATCGAAATTTGAATATTTACGCCAGATAAGGTCTCCATATCTTCTGGTAGGTATTGAAGTGGGGCAATTTCAATGGAGTCTGAGTCGGAAAAAATAATTCTATTCGGACGCCTATTTTTCCTGATTTTTCAAATTGCAAATTGTCCATTTTCCAATAGAAATGGACAATTTGCAAATTTCTTAAACATTATATAGAGGATATTCAGGACAAAAATCAATAAAATATAAGAAAACTTAGTAAGCAATGCAATATAGTCGGATAGGACGAAATTTAAAATATATACAGCAATCGACATGCTTATGCAATTGCGCATATAAAATTGCGATTAGGACCCATAAAATATCTAAAATTAGTGGAGCCTGCTTATATGTGACCTATTTATGCCCTATAACAGATAGGAAATGGGAGTCATGTCAAAAAATTGACCTACATTGAAAATATTAACCAAAATTCGAAATTACAGTCACTTTGATTGGAAAGAACTATTGAAGCCTTTTAAATAACAAAAAATAAAGACACTTCCTTTGAAAAATTCTCTAAGGACCTCAGAAATACCTAAACTTGACCACTATAAGTATATGGAGGGGAAGGTATATCAAACATGGGCCTATATAAAAATTTTGCTGTATATCTGTTTTTCTCCATGAATCCCGAATGCTAGACTACAGCCAATTTCTGGTATTTTAATATATCTCCAGAGACCTTTGAAAACTTTTGGAAGACTCCTGAATGCTCGATTTTATACCCAACTACAGAGATTCTAAAAGAATTTCTATTTATAGAAAAACTTTTAAATATCTTTTATCTGTAAAAGACCACTCACTAAAAGATCAATTTCCCTTAATATAAAATCGATAGAATCTATAAAAATTCTGCAAGTTCTTCCTTTAAAGTTCTTTGAAACGTCTAATATTGTTAGAATGTCCGTCAATGGCATACATCAAAAGAGCTTAGAAATATATTCTATATATATAAGGCAATCGAATTTTATAATATGTCTTCTGAACCGGAAGCTGGTCATTAAAGGCACCCTGACCTACAGCTCGCTTTCCTATAGCTTGTCATTTCCAGCCTGTCCGTAAATACTCCCTTCGGCTCTTTTGCAAAGGCTCTCTGCTCTCCACTTCCCATAAAGACTCACTGACTTTTAGCGCGTCTTCAAAGACTCCCTGACCTTCAGCTTGTCAATTGAGACTTCGTGACCTTCAGTCCGCCAATAAACTCCCCCTGTCTTTCTGCTCGCTTTATTTTAACGTTTCCTTCCCAGCTGGTCTATAAATACACAGTCACGAAGACTACTACTTCCTTGCCCCCACTGGTCTATAAAGACTCAGTGGCCTTCAGCTTGTCCAAAAAAAAACCTGCTTCAACTTGTTTCAGTAGGTTGACAGCCCGTCTATAAAGATCCTGGTAAACAAAAATCGTCTATAAAGACACCATTTATAAGGACTTACTTCAGCTCGTCTATATCCTCATATCGTCTATAAATACTCACTTCCGATTGTCCATAAGGGCTGCCTTCAGATCGTCAATAAAGTCTACCTTTTACTCGTCCATAAAGCCATTCGTTTCGCCTACAAAAATTTCCTGGCCTTCAAATCATATAGATAGACATCCTTCAGCACTTCTATAAGCACATCCTCCAGCTCGTATATAAAGACTCCATTCAGTCCCTATATAAAGCCTTCAGCCCCTCTATAAAATCTCTATTTCGTCTCTCAAGAGACCCAACTTCAGTCCGGTGTTAAAAATTCCCATCAGCTCGTCTGTAAAGAGTCCTTTCAGCTCGTCTATAAAGACTCCCTTCAGTTTGTCTGTACTCACTTCCTTCAAATCACCCATAAATACTCCATTCAGATTGTATATAAAGATTACCTTTAGACCGTCTATAAATTCAGATAAAAAGACTCACTGAACATCAAGGCTTTTATTATTAGAAGTCCTTATGAACGATCTTCCATTTTCCCAAAGGATATTCTATCCATATCTTCTGGAGACATTCCATCTACATACGTCACCTTAAAAGGCCTCTGTCTAGGTTAAACTCTAAAAGATTTTCTATATATCTATAGAAGACCTTTTGAAGGTCTTCTAGGTAAAGCTACCCTCGAGGAAATCTGCAGTATAGACTGTCTGTAGAAGCTCGCTTGTAAAGACATAGATTTTCACCTCAAGACTCTCTCCAGTCCTTTTATAACTGCAGATTGTCCCTGACCTTCAGATCGTCTATAAATAACTTCTACAGAATCTGTAAAGTTTTTCTATAAAGATTCTCTGTAAAACTTCCTACCCTTCAGATCTGTGAAAACTTCCTACGACTGTAAAAACTTCCTACCTTTCAGCTCATATATAAAAACTCCCCTCAGCTTTACCGTTATAGAAAATAGCTTCCCTAACTTCTGTCACTTTGTGAAAACAACAAAACAAAAAAAAACATTTTGAATTTGGATCGCAGTTATAAAAGGACTCTCTCCAATCCTTTTATAACTGCAGATTGTCCCTGACCTTCAGATCGTCTATAAATAACTTCTAAAGAATATCTAAAGTTTTTCTATAAAGATTATCTTTAAAACTTCCTACCCTCCAGCTCTGTAAAAACTTCCTACCCTTCAGAACATCTATAAAAACTCCCATCAACTTCACCGTTGCCGAAAATAGCTTCCTTAACTTCTGTCACTCTTTGAAAACAAAAAAAAAAAAACATTTTAAATTTGGATCGCCCCCTTTTTCCCAATAAATCATTACATCATTCATTAATCATTCGAAATATTTTCCTCATATAGATCAAGGCATACAATTACAACAACTGTCACTGCAAACAATGTGAATCATCACGGCGTTAGATCTCAATGGATTATTAGCATATCGCAGGACTAAAGTTGATGATGTTTACCTGGAAGAAATACTCCTCCTTTTTCAAAAAAAAAATCTCCCTACCAAGAAAACAAAGAAACGTGCGGAAATTATCACGCTCTTTCAATAACCAAAAGAAAATGATTAAGAAGAATGTGAGAGTGTGTGTGACTATCTAAATGTAAATCTTCAAGGAGCATCTTCTTCATGTTCTCTAATATCCTTGCATTGTTATGCAAACTATGAGAAAAAATGTGTGCTCCTTTCTAATGCCATCCTTAGCAATTTTCTAATAGATTTTTATGGGTAAACAATTGCGAGAAAAAAATCTGGGTAGTCGTTTTTTGTCTTATCTTAGCATTGTGAACACACAAACCTCACCCTAAGGATCTATGCAGACACACACACAAACACCTTTTGCATATATTGAGATTCCTTAATGATAGGATCCTGTTCACTCACCGTAACATCATCCCTGGTAGTTTTTTTCTTCTCTTCTTTTTTGTTTGTCTTATCTATCCTCACCTTGAAGATCGTATTCGTTTGACGATGACTTGGTGTTGTTGTTTTTTTATCTATTTGTCTATAGTTTTCTATTATGCCCTGGGTAAAAAGGACACAACACAGTCAGGGAACAATGGTAAATTATGCAAAATCCTTTTTTTGTCATGCCCTTAAGCTGTGTGGATGAAAGGGTTGGTTTGAGATGTTAGTGATTGGAATAACAATGAATCGGCATAGTCAAATTTTAATTGAAGAAAAAAAACTAGTCAAAGCTGATGATGAATTTAACAAAACTTAGGATAATAGATCATTTGAAAAAAGGAAACCTTGAAAGATCTACAGTATCTGCAAATTGTAAGATCTCTATATCATCTTTCTTATCATAATATCTCCTATTTAATGAAGACCTCACGAAAGATATTTCATCTCTCGAATCCATATACAGAAGACACGTTAAAGATCCTCTGTCTAGTTCAAATAGAAAAAACTCTAATGGATTTTTAATACATCTATAGACGACCTCAAAAAATCTACTATATAGGATAAGTTATGAAGCTCGAATATAAACGAGACTAGTACTCTCTGGCCTCCACTCTCCCATAAAGACTCCCTGACCTTGAGCTTGTCAATTAAGATATCGTGACCTTCAGTCCGCCAATAAACTCCCCTGTCTTTCTGCTCGCTTTATTTTAACGTTTCATTTCCAGCTGGTCTATAAACACACAGTCACAAAGACTCCCCCACTAGTCTATAAAGACTACCTTGCCTTCAACTCATATATAAAGACTACTGACCTTTAGATCGTCTTGTCCCTATATAAAGCCTTCAGCGCCTATATAAGGTATTAGATTCGTCTATAAAGACTCCCAACTTCAGCACGTCTTTAAAATCAACTTCAGATCGTCTATAAAGAGTCCCTACATCTTCTCTATAACGATTCCCTTCATCTCGTCTATAATATAAGACAGCCTTCAGCTGTCTATAAAGACTCCCTTCAGTCTTTGGTTTTCAGATCGTCTATAAACAGTACCAGACATTCAGTTCGTCTCCAAAAACATCTGGACTAAAATAGTGTTCTGTTCTTCTAAAAAACTGGATGCACATAAAGCCCACGTTGTCTTTAGTTAGACTAAATACTCTATGACGTTCAGATCATCCAAAAACATTATCTTGTCTCCTTTTTGTCTATAATGATTTCCTTACCTTTACCTATAACAGATTCTCCCGGGGTTTTATGGTTTACCAAAGATTCCATGGTCTTCTGCTCGTCTACCAAAGACATCATAACATTCAGCTTATAAACTCCCTGGCCTCCAAGTCCTCTAAAATGAATACCTGCCCTTCAACACCTCCATATACACTACCTGGTTTTCAGATATTCAATATAGACTCCCTGGTGTTCTGGTCGTCTCTGGGGTTCCGATGGTCTATAAAAGCTCCCAACGGTTCAGCTCATCTATAGACTATTCCTGTGGTTCAGCTCGGCCATAAAAACTCCTTCGACTTCAACTCGTCTAAAAAACTGTCTTCAGCTTGTCTACAAAACTACCTTCGGCTCCATAAGAGCCTTCACCTAGTCTAAAAAGGCTCTCCGGGCGTCACCTCGTCTATGGCCTTCACTGGCCTTCAGCTCGTTTGTAAAGACTTCGTGCAGCTCATCTATAAAGCATCCATGGCTTTAAGCTAGACTATAAAAATCAGCTTCACTTCGTGTATAAATATTTTCCGACCTTCAGGTCGTATATAATATAATAATAACCCCCTGACCTTCAGCTCATGTATTAAAACTCCCTGGCCTTCATCTCGTATGTAAGGAATGCCTGGGCTTCAGTTCATCTACAAAGGCTTCCTGACTTTCACCTCGTTTATAAGGACTTGTTTTTAGGAACATCCTGATTCAGTCTATATGGACTCCCTTCAACTCGTATATAAAGACTCCCTGCTGCTCGCCAGGTATAAAGACTCACATCAGCTCGTCTATAAAGACTCACTTCAGCTCGTCTATAAAGACTCCCTTCAGCTCGTCTATGAAAGACTCCCTTCAGTTCGGCTATGCAAGACTCCCTTCAGTTCGTCTATGAAAGACTCCCTTCAGTTCGTTTATGAAAGACTCCCTTCAGTTCGTCTATGAAAGACTCCCTTCAGTTCGTCTATGAAAGACTCCCTTCAGTTCGTCTATGAAAGACTCCCTTCAGTTCGTCTATGAAAGACTCCCTTCAGTTCGTTTATGAAAGACTCCCTTCAGTTCGTCTATGAAAGACTCCCTTCAGTTCGTCTATGAAAGACTCCCTTCAGCTCGTCTATAAAGTCTCCCTTCAGCTCGTCTATGAAAGACTCCCTTCAGCTCGTCTATGAAAGATTCCCTTCAGCTCGTCTATGAAAGATTCCCTTCAGCTCGTCTATGAAAGACTCCCTTCAGCTCGTCTATGAAAGACTCCCTTCAGCTCGTCTATGAAAGACTCCCTTCAGCTCGTCTATGAAAGACTCCCTTCAGCTCGTCTATGAAAGACTCCCTTCAGCTCGTCAATGAAAGACTCCCTTCAGCTCGTCTATGAAAGACTCCCTTCAGCTCGTCTATGAAAGACTCCCTTCAGCTCGTCTATGAAAGACTCCCTTCAGCTCGTCTATGAAAGACTCCCATCAGCTCGTCTATGAAAGACTCCCTTCAGCTCGTCTATGAAAGACTCCCTTCAGCTCGTCTATGAAAGACTCCCTTCAGCTCGTCTATGAAAGACTCCCTTCAGCTCGTCTATGAAAGACTCCCTTCAGCTCGTCTATGAAAGACTCCCTTCAGCTCGTCTATGAAAGACTCCCTTCAGCTCGTCTATGAAAGACTCCCTTCAGCTCGTCTATGAAAGACTCCCTTCAGCTCGTCTATGAAAGACTCCCTTCAGCTCGTCTATGAAAGACTCCCTTCAGCTCGTCTATGAAAGACTCCCTTCAGCTCGTCTATGAAAGACTCCCTTCAGCTCGTCTATGAAAGACTCCCTTCTTCAGCTCGTCTATGAAAGACTCCCTTCTTCAGCTCGTCTATGAAAGACTCCCTTCTTCAGCTCGTCTATGAAAGACTCCCTTCTTCAGCTCGTCTATGAAAGACTCCCTTCTTCAGCTCGTCTATGAAAGACTACCTTCTTCAGCTCGTCTATGAAGGACTCCCTTCTTCAGCTCGTCTATGAAAGACTACCTTCTTCAGCTCGTCTATGAAAGACTCCCTTCTTCAGCTCGTTTACGAAAGACTCCCTTCTTCAGCTCGTCTATGAAAGACTCCCTTCTTCAGCTCGTCTATGAAAAACGCCCTTCAGCTCGTCTATGAAAGACTCCCTTCAGCTCGTCTATGAAAGACTCCCTTCAGCTCGTCTATGAAAGACTCCCTTCAGCTCGTCTATGAAAGACTCCCTTCAGCTCGTCTATGAAAGACTCCCTTCAGCTCGTCTATGAAAGACTCCCTTCAGCTCGTCTATGAAAGACTCCCTTCAGCTCGTCTATGAAAGACTCCCTTCAGCTCGTCTATGAAAGACTCCCTTCAGCTCGTCTATGAAAGACTCCCTTCAGCTCGTCTATGAAAGACTCCCTTCAGCTCGTCTATGAAAGACTCCCTTCAGCTCGTCTATGAAAGACTCCCTTCAGCTCGTCTATGAAAGACTGCCTTCAGCTCGTCTATAAAGACTCCCTACTTCAGCTCGTCTATAAAGACTCCCTACTTCAGCTCGTCTATAAAGACTCCCTACTTCAGCTCGTCTATAAAGACTCCCTACTTCAGCTCGTCTATAAAGACTCCCTACTTCAGCTCGTCTATAAAGACTCCCTACTTCAGCTCGTCTATAAAGACTCCCTACTCCAGCTCGTCTATAAAGACTCCCTACTTCAGCTCCTCTATGAAGACTCCCTACTTCAGCTCGTCTATAAAGACTTCAGCTCGTCTATAAAAACTCCCTACTTCAGCTGGTCTATAAAGATTCCCTACTTCAGCTCGTCTATAAAGACTCCCTACTTCAGCTCGTCTATAAAGACTCCCTACTTCAGCTCGTCTATGAAGACTCCCTACTTCAGCTCGTCTATAACAACTGAATGTTTCAGCTAGTCTTTGATTATTCAATTTGTTTCTAGGCCATGTTATTAAATACAATTTATGTGACATTTTTACAAACTTTCACATCCATAATCTTTCCCAATTCTTTAAGCTATAACCAATATAATTTAGCCATATTTACATTATTTTACGATCGATCATCTGTCAAATATGAAAGCAAAAACGTATGTTAAATGTATAATTAATCACAATGGATCATAACTAAAAAAAAATAATAAAAATTGGCTAATTATACTTGAATCATGTTTCGTCTAATTTCAATTTTTTTATTATGATGAAATACCCCCAAAAAGAAGCAATCAAAAAAGATGTTTATTAAGTATCAATTACAAAAAAAACAGCTAAAAAATTGGAGATAATTTAATCATCTGCCAATCAGAGACACGAAAAAAAATCCCAAAAAAAATCATCACCCATAAAAACCACAAAAATAGTCCCTGTAGAAAAAAACGAAAAACAACAACACTACCACTAGAGGTGATAATAATGAATCTTCATTTTTTCTAGATATGACAGCCAACAACAACAGCAACAAAAAACAAACCTCCAATAAAAGGAACGTGCAAAATTAATAATACAACAACCACAACAACAGTCGAATATGGAAGCTATTAAATTACGCCCAAAGAGGTATATCTTCCAGCTATTCAATAAAATTGGCACTATTAATGCCAATGTAGGTCATTTCTCCATTGTTCACTGAAAGAAAGTAGAAAACAATATATTCAGGATGCAAAAAAAAATATTTATAAAGGATCTTCTTTCTTTTGGGTGAACACCTCCGTTCTGATCCCCATAAAAAAGGATAGTGGTTAATCAAACCCTTGTTGAATTATGCCAAATAGATGACAATAAGGAACAAAACCAACAACAATAACAAATCTGCCATAATCATAATAATCATATTGCCAATTATCCTTTGTATCCTTTCACCAAACATTTGGTGTGTGTGAATGTGCGAATCTTAGCGAACAAAAAAAGCAGATCAATTTGCACCACAATGCCTAATTGCAAAAAAATAAACACCCATCCTTGAGAAGGATGTTGGGTTTTTCATTTATGAAGTACCTTTCCTTTCTATGGTGATCCTCGAAAAAGGGATTACTACTTGAACGGTAAATTGAACCCTTTTTTCTTTGTGGTTTAGAATGAATTAGAAAGGGAATCAGTTAATGAAATTCTTAAAAATTGTGCAAAATTAGATCTGCATACATAGACAAACTAAAAGGAATCAGTACACACACCTGCTGGAGGCAAAATTTATAAACAAGTTGGAAGGAGTATTTTTAGACGAGCGGAACGGATTCTTAGTAGAAAAGTTTTAAGAATCCTTTATAAGCGAGCTGGAGCTTAAGGGAGTCTCTATAGACGTGATGAAGGGAGGCTTTATAGACCAGCTGAAAAGTATTTATAGACGAGTTGAATGGAGTCTTTAAGACGGGCTGAAGGGAGTCCCTATAGACGAGCTGAAGTAGGGAGTCTTTATAGACGAGCTGAAGGGAGTCTTTATAGACGAGCTGAAGGGAGTCTTTATAGACGAGCTGAAGGGAGTCTTTATACACGAGCTGAAGGGAGTCTTTATAGACGAGCTGAAGTAGGGAGTCTTTATAGACGAGCTGAAGTAGGGAGTCTTTATAGACGAGCTGAAGTAGGGAGTCTTTATAGACGAGCTGAAGTAGGGAGTCTTTATAGACGAGCTGAAGTAGGGAGTCTTTATAGACGAGCTGAAGTAGGGAGTCTTTATAGACGAGCTGAAGTAGGGAGTCTTTATAGACGAGCTGAAGTAGGGAGTCTTTATAGACGAGCTGAAGTAGGGAGTCTTTATAGACGAGCTGAAGTAGGGAGTCTTTATAGACGAGCTGAAGTAGGGAGTCTTTATAGACGAGCTGAAGTAGGGAGTCTTTATAGACGAGCTGAAGTAGGGAGTCTTTATAGACGAGCTGAAGTAGGGAGTCTTTATAGACGAGCTGAAGTAGGGAGTCTTTATAGACGAGCTGAAGTAGGGAGTCTTTATAGACGAGCTGAAGTAGGGAGTCTTTATAGACGAGCTGAAGTAGGGAGTCTTTATAGACGAGCTGAAGTAGGGAGTCTTTATAGACGAGCTGAAGTAGGGAGTCTTTATAGACGAGCTGAAGTAGGGAGTCTTTATAGACGAGCTGAAGTAGGGAGTCTTTATAGACGAGCTGAAGTAGGGAGTCTTTATAGACGAGCTGAAGTAGGGAGTCTTTATAGACGAGCTGAAGTAGGGAGTCTTTATAGACGAGCTGAAGTAGGGAGTCTTTATAGACGAGCTGAAGTAGGGAGTCTTTATAGACGAGCTGAAGTAGGGAGTCTTTATAGACGAGCTGAAGTAGGGAGTCTTTATAGACGAGCTGAAGTAGGGAGTCTTTAGAGACCTACTGAAGGGAGTCTCTATAGACGAACTGAAGGCAGTCTCTATAGGCGAGCTGAAGGGAGTCTCTACAGACGAGCTGAAGGGAGCTTCTGTAGACGAACTGGAGGGATTATTTATATATTCGTGTGGCGAACTGAAGAGTGACGAGCTGACGAGATTCTTCATCGCGAGCAGAAGTACATCTTTATAAACGAGCTTAGTGGAGTTTTTATAGAGGAACTGGCAGGAGACTTTAGAGTCGAGCTGAAAGGAGGTCTCTGTAGACGAACTGAATGGGGTCTTTATATACGAGCTGGAGAGAGCCTTTAAGAATGAGCTGTTCGATTTTAGTTTGATTTCATAGACGAACTGAATACCAGGTAGTCCTTTTAGACAATCTATTGGTCTGGGAGTCTTTATACACCATCTGAAGACTAGAGTGTCTTTAAAAACGAAATAAATGACAGACAGGAGCTGAAGGCCTATAAGACCTATGATCTTATGATCAAATACTGTTCATATACAGGCTGATGGTTAGGAAATCGTTATAGACGAAAAATTACTGCCTTTCAGCAGTGAGCTCTTTATAATTGTGCTTTAGCAAATCCTGACAAATGAGGAGAAATTATCTGATGGTCATCAAGTATTTATCTAGATCTTTTATATATTTCCCAAGTCTCCCCTAAATGCATTTACCATTCGCTTCGGTTATCCAATTAATGAAATAATCTCTATTAAAAAAATATTATTAGAAATTAGAAACATAACAACTACCAAACAAATTAAATTAATAACTACGAACAATTTATTTCACTCACACATATGAGAGATTTCAACAATTTATTTAACTAATTTTAAATCCACCAAAAAAAGAAACAAATTTAATAAAACAGACAATGGCAAAATTAATTTAAAATTTCTGTGATCGATTGGCGGCATGAGTATTTCTTCTATTCCACTGACTTCTCTCCCATTTGTTTTTTTTTTTTTTTGCATTTAATTATCGATTGGTTATTCATGTTTTATTTATAATTAATTATGTTTTTCAGATGACATCGCACAAAAACCCCCAAAACAACGAAAACAATAACAAATGGAATTAATAATTTATGAACATCACCACTTTTTTCGATGATTCTAGAAAAATTGCATAGATTTGTCGATTTAAAATTTAAAATCCATTTTTATTTTTATAAATATGTTGTGTGTGTCTTGGTA